>NC_044364.1:8183987-8483606 GCF_007364275.1 Archocentrus centrarchus
CATCTTCTACGCTGTGGTGTGCTGGAGGAGTAGACTGAAGCTAGCAGACACCAAGAGACTTGAAAAAAAAATGAATCCAAAAGGCCAAAAGCATTGTGGGTGTTCAGCTTGACTCCCTGAGTCTCTGTAATGTGCTTCACAGTTACAGCAGCACATTCAGCAAAAGACTCCACCACAATGTACCACAGATCACTACAGGAAATCATTCCTACATGTGGCCAACAAACTCTACAATTCCTCCCTATGACACCTGGGTAATATTCACTGCAGTTATCTTGTACATATTGTACATAATATTGCTTTAACTTTCTGTGTGTAGATTGCATGTTCTCCCTGTGTCTGGATGGATGGATGGATGGATGGATGGAGTATTTATTTTGACGCACCACAGTTTCCTCCCTGGGATTAATGTAGCATTTTATTTAAAATTTTGATTCTGAAATGAGTGCATTCAAAAAAAAATGCCATATTTCTATTGTGTTCTTTTTTTTAAATGATTTGCCGTGAGCTGAGGGACAACTCGCAGATTTTATTTTACTGGCATCTTTCTCTCTTGCACTGGTTGTAGAAAACATGGCCACTGTGGTCCCGAATAAGGAACAGTTAACCTATTAGCCTGATGCTAACTGGGCTACAGTATGCTGGCATACTGTAGCCCAGTTAGCATCAGGCTAATAGGTTAACTGGGCTACAGTATGCTGGCATACAGCTTCTGGTATAGTAGCAAGAGCAGAGATGCCAGCAGAATATGAGGTGGCAGAAGATGAATATGGATGATACTAAAACAGCTGCACATAGTGGAAATGCAATTGGCATGTGCTGTTTAGTGTGCCAAAAAAATCCTAGGAATAGAAACCACCATGTGGCTCACTGTGCCAGTTGGAACACTGACTGTACGCAGGATGGAGATATATTTTTTGTTGTTGTTGTTGTTCTTCAACCTCCTTAGTGAATATGTCTAATAGACAGCTTCTCCTGACTGAGCCCACTGTGCTTGACTGTGCATGACCGACATCTTCCCGAACCATTTGTTAGTTTGCATATTACCAGTCAGAACAGAACAAGTTTGACATCCAATAATTTCAAGGATATGATTGTGCACTTTCATCCGATACACAAGTCTTATTAGTCTGAATAACTGAAAACACTTGAGTGGGTGTACAGGGCCCACACAAGTGTTATTAACATTGGAAGCTCAATACCATGAAACAAATGTTTTTGCATTGCATGCGAAGTCTCATATTTCCTCCTTCTGATCTTTTTTAAGTGAATATTACCTGAAGCTCCTAACCTGTGTCTCTGTGATTTTATGGCTGATGAAATATTTTCATTAACATGCAGATGTGCAAACTTTTCTAAGTGGTTGGTAACAGGTAGCAGTTTTAAAAATGTACCAATGTTTTAACTTCCCTTGTATCTCATATACTTAATGTGACTGATGCTTGCACAATTTTGAACGCACCAGAGAATCCACACACACGCGGTTTACTATTAATTGTAGCTGTTCAAGCAAAGATCTGATCGAGTCGAATAGATTACTGAGTGTGTAATTTGGAGATGTGTTGCATTTAGAAGCAATATTCTTCTGATTACAGCTTAATATGTTTGTATAATTTCAAAAACTAGTCTAGTGATTCTTTAATCAAGACCTTGGCCCTTGTGTAACTTGGATACTGCTGAACATTTCATTACAGCTTTTGATGAACCTTCCAAATTTTAACTTACATCAAAGAGATTCTGTAAATGTTCAAAATTATTCCTTGACACCAAGCTCATGATTATGCTAACAAGTGGATATCATTCACTGTCACACACTATCAAAGGTGCTCCTGATCAGTTTTCCACTCTTTGATAGGATAGATGTGACATGAGAAAGGTGGTTTTCATGAACTGGTGCAGGTCGAGCACGCGGCTGAATGATGATGAATTGTGATGTGATGAGGATGACACGAGTGACTTCAAAGCCACCGGAGGAAATCTACATTAACTTTCTGACAGCGTTTTTGCAAACGGCTGGGGTGTGCTTCGTGCAGGCACGGGTGCGCAAGAATTAGTGCACACATAGGCGACACACACTCATACCCACAGAAAGCAAACAGAGAAACAAACAGACACGCAAGCATACAAACACCCATCAATCTTCTTCCTTTCACCACCGTATCCCGTCTCTGCACCTTGGCTTTTCTTCACTTTCTTGCTTTCACATACAAACACAGCCACTCAGGTGAGGTAATTGAATGTGACAGCAAATCCTGAGAGGGTTGTTGGCGGGTTAGCAGGTTAACCTGTGAAATATAACCCACCTGACACCAGCGGGTTGGCTCTGACACCTACAGCAGAAATAGTTGAATCATTCCAGCAAAGACTGGAGGGAAAATACAGTAGGTACCTCTTCTTCAGCAGAGGTATTTTCACTTACTATGAGCTCACGCTAACCTCTGAGTAACAAAATGAATGTAATCAAGTCCATCTTTGTCATAAAATACTAAAAATGGAATCCACACTAGTCACACATGATCATCCTGACTTCTGAGCACAGCACTGGTAAAATTAAGTTTAAACACAGCTACACTTACAAGGCTTAAGCAGAATTATGGATATCCAGTTCAAGAGTTCAATAGCCAGTGCTTTTGGTAAATGCGGTCCCTTTTACCTCTGCCAGCTGTTTACCTGCATGCAACCAAAGCCTGCTCAAATGTGACTCGTCAACAGACTAGAAGCAGATTACAAACAGAAGCTGGAAAGCTTCAAGTACCATCAGTCTTGTCCCTCTAGAGATACCTTTTGACCCTCTGGCACTCCATTTTCTCAAAGGTCCACACTGTGTCAGGACAACTTGATCATCTCGTCAGGATTAGGAGTGAATTCGATTAATGGTGTGCTCTTGGGTTTTATGTTAGTATGCCCATGCAAAATCATAAACCTAAATGCTGCGATCTGCACTGCTAAAAAAATAAATAAATAAAGGAATAAAGGATTCAGAGTTTAGCATCAAGTCAATTAAATTTCTGGGATATTGATCTGCCCACAGCATACACCTCAGCAAAACTGCTCTTTCTACATCTAAGACTGTTCAGACCTGGCCCGAAGGTGCCTCTCAACAGCTGCAGGACTGCTTTGAGACAGCTGACTGGGACATCTTCAAGCACTAGGACCTGGAGCAGTACAAATCAGCTGTTCTAGACTACATCAAGTTCTACACCAATACTGTAACAGTGGAGAGGAATTTCCGGGTTTATCCAAATAGAAAGCCATGGATGAATGGAAAGGTGTCAATCTTACTCAGAGAGAGGAACATCACCTTCAGAGCTGGTGATGGGGCGCTTTACAGTGCAGCCAGAGCCAACCTGAAGAGGGGTATCAGGGAGGCCAAGGCTGCGTATAAGAGGAGGACTGAGGACTGTTTCCTGAGCCATGACTTCAGGCAGGTGTGGCAGGGGGTTTAGCATATAATAAACTACATACCCAACCTGTTAGTTGACAACAATAACATCAATGTGGCAGAGAAGCTGAACAGCTTCTTTACACGCTTTGAGGTACAACAACCAGAGACAGCCATCCAACACCCATCAGAAGGCAGCAGCAATGTCCTCAGGCTGGAGGAGCAAGAAGTGAGACGTATGCTGGAAACTGTGAACCCCAGGAAAGCTGTGGGGCCTGATGGTGTCTCTGGACAGCTACTGAAGGTCTGTGCAACTCAGCTGGCTGGTATTTTTAGCAGCATTTTTAACCAGTCCCTGAGTCAGGCTGCTGTCCCTCCCTGCCTGAAGTCCTCCATTATCGTCCCCATCCCCAAGAAGAACACCATCAAAGGATTAATTGACTGCAGGCCAGTAGCACTTATACCAATTATTATGAAGTGCTTTAAAAAGCTTGTCCAGGCTAACATCATCTCTTAGTTCCCCCCCGGACTAGACCCCCACCAGTTTGCCTACAGAGCAAACTGGTCCACAGAGGACGTCACTGCCACAGCCCTCCACTGCTCTTTCTCACCTGGAGCAGGGGGGGGAACTATGCTTGGCTGCTCTTTGTGGACTTCAGCTCAGCTGAGGTGCAGCAGGGTGGTGCAATGAGAAAAATTTGATCCTGAACACCACTAAGACAAAGGAGATGGTAGTAGACTTCAGGAGGACTACAACTTGAATGTAAAATGACAATAAAGATTCTTTTCTATTCTATTCTATTCAGTTTCAGCTATTTACTGTTAATGAAATTAACAGCAGATGCACTAGCGGGACAACAATGAGAAAACCACCAAAACAGGAATGATTTTACATGTGGAGGCCATTGACATTTTTCCCTCTTCATCTTTTCTGACTGTTTTTTCACTATTTTTGCATTTGGCCAGGGTCAGTGTGACTGCTGGTAGCATGAGGTGATACAGGGACCCTTCAGAGGTTGCACAGGTAGTCCAACTCCTCCAGGATGGCACATCAATACATGCCATTATCAGAAAGTTTGCATTTTGCTGTGTCTCCCAGCATAGCCTCAAGAGCATGGAGGAGATTCCAGGAGACATGCAGTTACTCTAGGAGAGCTAGGCAGGGCCGTAGAAGGTCCTTATTTGCGCCTTTGTGCAAGGAGTAACAGGATGGGCACTGCCAGAGCTGTACAAAATGACCTCTAGCAGGCCACTGGTGTGAATGTCTCTGGCCAAACAATCAGAAACTGACTTCATGAGGGCGGCCCGAGGGCCCAATGTCCTCTAGTGGGCCCCGTGCTCACTGCCTGGCACCATAGAGCCCAACTGGGATTTCCCATAGAATACCAGAACTAGCTGGTAAACCATTGGTGCCCTGTGCTTTTCACAGATAGCAACAGGTTCACGCTGAGCACATGTGAGAGATGTGAAAAGGTCTGGAGAAGCTGTGGAGAACATTATGCTGCCTGTGACATTGTTCAGCACGACCAGTTTGTTTGTGGGTCCATGATGTTCTGGGGAGACATATCCATGGAGAGACACACAGACCTCGACATGTTAGACAGCGGCACCATGACTACCATTAGGTATCGGGATTTAATCCTTGGACCAATTGTCAGACCCTACGCTGGTGCAGTGGGTCCTGGGTTCCTCCTGATGCACGGCCTCATGTGGTGAGAGTATGCAGGCAGTTCCTGGAGGATGAAGGAATTGATACATTGACTGGCCCCCCACTCACCTGACCTAAATCCAGTAGAACACCTCTGGGACATTATGTTCATTCAATCCGATGCCACCACCAGGTTGCACCTCAGACTGTCCAGGAGCTCCGTGATGTCCTGGGCTTGACTACTTGAGTAACCAGAATGGGCTGCAGGTATCTTTTCATGCTACCAACAGTGAGAAGGAAATCAAGGGAATCAAAACTAGAGAAAAATCAGTCAGGAGGGATCAGGAGAGAACAATGGCCTGTGGCCACCACCTGCAAACCATCCCATTTTGGGGGGGTTGTCTTGTTGTTGCCTCTCCAGTGCACTTTTGTCACCGTCATTTGCACCAAAGAAGGTGAAGTAGCTTGTGCTTCCTAACTGGACAGATTGAATGATGTTTAACTGACTTTGTGTTACACTGTGATGCTCCCATGCTCCTGTAATTTTCTTGAGCACTGTATTAAATAGCCATTCTTGTTGCAATTATGTCCTATCCTGCTCTTCAGAGTGTATATATTATTTTGGATGTATACATGCTTTTCATAGCATCCTCAGTGTAACTACTCTGGATGAGAGAAGGTGGATGTTTCTTCATGTTATCCAGAGAAATCAAAATTCAGGAAATTTATTTCATTTTTTCCTGTGGTAAAACTCCCAAACACTTTTACGTCATTTATGTGTCTTTCCAAGATTGCTCCCAGCATAATCAGATGCCCGTGAGTGGGAGCAATTCCAATCAATGATCAAGGCTGCATAATCAACTAGTTACAGCAGAGCACATGCATCTTGTGGCTACAAATCAACCAAGATGTGGGAAAACATTAATCAAAATTCAGGAAGGAATTGTAGGTCATGTGCATGGAATAGCATTTTGTGCACTCAGTATAAGGCACGGCCTTGATTTTATTTGCATACACATATTTAGGCCAGGGAGGGTGAGGGTTCTGCACAGTATTCATTCTGTTGTATTACTGCACTCTTCTGGACAGAGACCACAGATGTTGTGTCTGGAATCTGCTGGAACTGCTCTCCCAGTTTGTGGGTTGTGGCCCGTAATGCTACTTTAACCACTGGATGCTTTAAACTTCACCTATTACATTGAAATGGGTAGGATTTTATTTACTTGTGAAAGAACATTTTGAGGGGATTGCCTCGATATTACAAGCAAATCCATCATAATGAGTGTAAAAACTGCACCACATTAAATACTGTTGTGTTTAAACTTTATGGGTAATGGGTGATAAACCTGCTGGGGGTTTTTTTTCATTCTGAGACAGAATAAAAGCAGTTTTCTCCCTAAGTATACCACTCCAGTCTCATACATATTAAATCCTTTTTATGGTGTTCAGTGCACTTCGATAGTAAGCACATTCAGATGTTGGAGCCAATATTGTACAATGCCGGCATTTAAATCCCTCTTGTATCTACAGTATGTCTCCTCCATTGGGGAAAGGATATAGGTAGAAAAGGATTAGGGGTTTTATGCCTGAATTTACAGTGTCAAAAACATAAAGAAATGCTTTGTGAGAGAAGATGTGGAGAAATCTCAATTGTGTCTCTCGTTTGGCAGCAGAACGGTGTAACAGTTTACATGGGGTTGCAGTTGTCCTCAACCGATGGAGTGCGGGGATGTCTCCTGCCCTAGGCAATCATTGCAAGTCAGAGACCTGCTACCATGTTATTGACAGCTTAGGGATCAAAAAAACACCCACAACCAGTCAGTCAGCAATTGTCATCTCAACTTTTAAAATATATGTGCAAGTCTACTGCAGTTTAACTGATACCAACAAAGCTCATGCATGATGAAATGCAGCGCAATCTCAGAGGAGGCAATGTGTGCTTGCTATCAGCCACTTCTTCCATACAATGAAAGAGTTTAAACTCTTAGGGCCACAAACATCAGTCAGTGGTCTTCAGTCACTGACTGCAACTTTGATCTGGAGTGATAAAGGTGACTTTGAGTCTATCTGCACGCAACCATCGCTTGATAACACAATGATGACTGACGGTGAAATGACAGATGATGATCGGGAGAAGGAATAGATGGAGGGTTGAAAGTGAAAACTTTGCTGCTGATGAAAGCAGTTCAGATGTGAAGGATAAAAAATAAGAAAAGAGCCCACCGCCCCCTCATTGAACCCAGAAGTTTTGTATTCACTGCAACAGCCGTTTCTGTTCTGTCCCAGTCCCTTTGCTGCATGTCATGCAGGAGGATAAGTGAGTATTTGATCAGGATTATATGATTATGCTGATGGTGCTCATTACAAAGACAATGAATCCTAGATTCCAAACTGGAGAGAGATATCTAAACATGTTTTTCAAACCACACTAGGGATAGGAATACTGATCAGTCACTTAGTCTGTACATTATTTTGGCCCTGACTGAAATATTTCAACAAAAAATATCTTTAGATTTTTGCATTCATTTTCCACAGAGAACAAATCTTAATGCTCAGTCACAGTAACGTAAAAATAGGATAGCGGCCTCCTTGCTACTAGGGAAAATAGGTGGCTGACCTGTAATTGCATAGTAATTTCTCCCATTTGGCAACCAATTGCAGTTAGTTGAGGAGATCGGCCAGTCCTTGGTAGGAAACAACCTGTCTGCAAACAGTCACAGTCCAGCTTGGACTGATTACGATCACTCCCAGACAGACAAAGGTTTGCAAATAATGGCATCTAATTTATAAATGCAGACAGGTCGCCAATACATTGCGATCAGTCTGATTCAGTCTGCAACAATCAGCGCAACTTGTCACTTTACAGTAGGGGACTGGACTCAATAAGCAGTTAATGTGAATTTCTGTGTATGTAGACAACAACAGATTTGCTTTGCCTTGATTTAAGTGTGGAAGTTATTTTAATTCATATATTCTAAGACAATTAAACTCAAATAAACTCAAACTCAAACAAATTGCATGCGATTGCCAACTTGACCCCATTTAATTGCCAGCTGATAGCAGACTGATAGAAGACTGACTCTGTCTTATTGCCTTTTTACTGCCATATTGACAAAATTAGGTCACTTTGAAGATGGCAACTGGCTATGAGCGGTCACACATCTTTGAAGCAACCATCAATGAGATCAGCAATGAGATCAAGTTCACTGCACACAATTGCAATAATTGCAACAGGTTTAGGTGATCCTGTTATAGTTCATACTAAAGTAATGATGTAAATGTGAACCATTTTAAAACATGAAGGGGATATTTTTCATGGTGAAAACTGCTAAATGTGTAATATTAATAAAAAACAAAAAAATTTAAAGAAGAGCTTATGGGTTTAATCGGTCATTTATTACATTTATTATACATTTATTAAGAGCAAGAAAGATCATTTTTCTGTGTGTTATTTTTTTTTCTTACTGATGAAATTTACACTGGCTCTACAGGTGTGTTTTTGGGCCCTTGCAGTTAATATTCTGGCTTCACAGTCCTGCTCTCAATCCTTCCATAATTGTGTATTTATGCATTTTAGGTAAATAATGTCTAATTATAACCTCTCCGTTATAGTCTAAAACTCAACTGGATCTGATCTAACTGATCAGACTATACTTAATATATCTTCACAAATCAATAAGAGCGTTGTGACACTATGGAATCATTCCTCTAGTTCCTCATAGGTGTTCATGTCTGATAGTCATAGTTTGCACTGTAATGAATTCTTTTCATTTATTTCGGGCTCCCTTTTTTGTGCATAAAGGAATTGGAGGGTATTGGAGAATGGATCACAGGTGTTTGAGAGATAGATATGGCTTTTTAACGCATTTACGCACTTCACACACTTGTGCAAACACATACATTAATTTGTAGCCAAGAGCAGCTGGCTGGATTCCTGTTCCAGGACCTATTGGTGGCTTTGGAGAGCCGTTTGGATTTTCCATATGCATAAGTAAACATCCACTCACAATGCAATGCTGATCAAATTTTATCTGCATCAACAGTGGCTTAGAGATACTGCAGTGTGTGCAGTTCTGTGTAAATATGCTCACATCGCCTCTCGCAGGTCCATTGTTGTTTTAGATATTGCAATTTGCCCAAAATCTGATGGACTTTTATTAGTTCTTGTGTGGTGTTTTTGTGCGCCCACTCATGTTTTTGCATATTTGTGCTTTGTGACTGTTTTAGCTGTAAACGTCCTTGTCTGCTGAAGTGCACTGATTGCACTTATGTAATATAGAAACAAAATATATTTGAGAATGTATTATTTTCTCAATTAAAGATTGTACAAAGTATTATTTTCTTCCTCTTTTGAGCAAATATTTTCATGCAGGTATACAAAGTGTTCAGCTTCATAAATAATCATAGAGATGTCATGTCAGCCTTGTACCCTGGGGCTACAGTACTGTATATGATCCTGATCAAAGTACGCCATGTAGCTTGTAGCTCGATCCTCCAGAAAAATGAGATGCTTGATAGCATAGTATTCATGTGATTATTGCAGAATTAGGTTTATACCCTGTGGGATGCTCACATGGGAGCATCTGGTTCCACATTACTGTACGTAACAGACAATCATAGAGAAGCACAGCAGCCTGCCTGGATGCCAATTTCTTTGTTATGGCTTTGATGTACATCTGAGGCAGCACTCCCGTAGGACGTGCTGTGCTCACTCCAGTGTGAATTGGCATTTCTGGCAGTAATATACACAGAATTATTATTTAGAATTCCACAGAGGCAAAGGGAAAATGGAAATATGCATGTGTCTATGTAAGGTGGACAGACTTTATATTTGTTTGTACATGTGTAAAAGAACATATGAGTATGTGGTAAAACTAGAAGCAACAGACTCAGGAGAAATGCACTGTGGGTAACAGAGTGTAGAGAAACACCCCAGGGAATGTACTGTCCTCTGGGATAGATGCATAGATATGTAACATGTGCACTGTCCAATATGCAATTTGTCGTGGAAAGATTTGAAAGGCTGTTCTTGGGAGCTTCATAAATGGTTAAATGAAAGTGTATCCTCTGTCACTAAGATTTTACATGTCAGGACAGAATAAGACATCATCTAGTCCTTTCCAGGTCTTAAAATTAGGTAAATACAACCAGAGATAATCAAAAACACACATTGCAACAGGTTATTATTTATTATATAAAAACTGAGCCAAAATCTAGAAGCAGTGTGTGGAAAAAACTAAGTACACCCCATAATTCAGTAGCTTATAAAACCACCTTTAGCAGCAATAACTTAAAGTAATCCTTTTCTGTATGACTTTGTCTCTAATATCTTTGTGGGGGAATTTTGGCCCTCTCTTCTTTACAATGTTGCCTCAGTTCATTGAGGTTTGCACTCTTGTAAGGTCCTACCACAGCGTTTCAGTCGCGTTCAGCTCTGGACTTTGACTGGGCCATTGCAGCACCTTTATTCATTTCTTTTTCAGTCATTCTGTAGATTTGTTGCTGTGTTTGGGATCATCGTCCTGTTCTATGACCAAGTTCGAGCCAGGTTTTAGCTGTCTGATGGCCACACATTTGACTCTAGAATACTTTGATATACAGAAGGGTTCATGACTGACTCAGTGACTGCAAGTCATCTAAAACAAGTTCAAATCAACATCCCTCAACCACTGTGATTGATTATTGATATGAAGTGTTTGTGCTCATATGCAGTGTGGTGGTGTGCATTATGGTCAAACATCTCTTTGGGCTCATCGGTCCAAAGTACATTGTTCCAGAAGTCTTGTGGTTTGTTCAAATACAACTTTGCAAACCTAAGCTGTGCTGCCATGTTCTTTTTAGACAAAGAGGCTTTCTTCTGGTAAACCTTCCAAATATGCCATACTTATTCAGTGTTTGTCTAATTGTACATTTAACCTGCTGACTGAGGTCTGCAGAGTCTGAGTCTGAACTGCACGCTCTGACCTTGGGGTGAATTTGCTGGAATGTCCACTCCTGGGAAGACTGGTGACCATCATGAATGTTTTCCACTTCTGAATAATCTTCCTCGCTGTAGAATGATGGGCTTCAAATTGTTTGGAAAAAGGCTTTATAACTCATCCCAGATTGATGGGAAACAGCAATCACTTCTCTAGGATCACTGCTTGTCATGTCCTCTGTGACATTGTGTCAGCACACAGCTGAATGCTTCAGATCAGCAAACTGGAGGTGCTCACACTTGCTGATGATCAGTTAATCAAGTGCATTTGATTAGCAGCACCTGGCTCCTGCCTACCCTCGGAATTCTTATGGAAGCAGTACGGGCGTGTTTGGCTTTCCACACACAGATCCTGAATTTTGGCTTCGTTTTTGTTAAATAATAACAACATGCAACATGTCATGTTTCATTTTTCATTTGAGGTTCTATTTACTCCATTTCAAGACCTGCTAAAGAAAATGTGATTTTCATCATGTCCTGATATGTAAAACCTTTGAACTGACAGAGGGTGCAGTTTCATTTTGTTGCTAAAAACAGCTTAATGTATGTCAAATATTCAATCTGAACATAAAGAAAAGTGGTAGTCTGTGTGAAAGTTTGAATTTCCACTTCCTAGCATACAGCAATAAGATTAGAAAGAGTATAGAGCATTATACCAGAGTTCTGGCTGTTGGGCAGAAATATGTATTTCAAAAAACTTCTATGAAGTGTTGGAACATGAAGCCCAAAAGCAGGGAGTTATCTTGTTGGGTGAAAATAAAGGAAGCACTTGTTCTGCTTTGCTCAGTGATGAGACCTGTCACAGTGATGTATTGCTCTATAAGGAGTCAATTGGTGATGCTGGAAAGGATAACTTTTGTGATGATGCTGGGGATAAGGTTCTGAATAGGAAGCCATGGCATCTTAAATGATTCAAAGTGGCACGAAGCATGGAGCTAGTCCAATTCAACATCATTGTTGTTAGGATTAGGTGGGTGCTGTGCTGGTCTTAGAGGTGAAAAGAAAAGAAAAAGAAAAGTCCATCCAGTTTTAATCATTTTCATCAGTTTCACAAGATGTATAAGACATGCTGAGAATTAATCCTGTGTGAGACTTGGTTGAAAGAAATTCTGCGGAATTAATCAGCAACCGAGGTCAAATTAATCACACAGACTACGAATGCAAAACAAAAAGATTTCATTAATACACAAAAATATAACTTCTGAACAAGTTCACTGGTAAATAAGAAGGTAGCAGCTGTGATGTGTAATCACACAGCGCAAACATGCTAGGAGATTCAAGTATAATCTACTGTAGTTAGTGGGATCTCAACAATTAATAAATTATTGTTACAATTATTTGGTTTTATCAGCATATAAATAAATAAAGGAACAAGATCATAAAGCCCCTGATGCTCAAAGATTTATTGAAAATCATTAATTTTGTACAACTACTGATGACTCTTTAAGGTATTTAAAAATAATCACTTTAATTACACGGTGTGGAGATTTGTCGTACTTTACATTATAACCATAGCAGTACAGATGAGGAAAAGGTGTCATGACAGAAACTGAGTCATTATTCCAGGGTTTTATAGAAAGTGTTAGAAAGTGGAATCAGATGACTGAGAAGTGGCTGAATGGTCAGAGAGACTGGGCATTTGCCTCTAATGAGACTGATTGCCATACCTTGAGTTTATACTTATAAAAAAAAAAAAATCAGTGATTCTCTTGTGCTCGGCTCACTAGGCAGGAAGAAAGTGAAAAATTATCATTATGAATAAATCTATACATAATTCAATTTGCATCGGGACCTTCTGTGTGCAGTGGATTGGAGCAGAGTCAATTTATTGCAGTCCCGTACCATCAGTGATTATGTCATCACGGACTAAAACCTCTAACTAGCCGTCATGAGCTCATCTCGCTGCAAGATATTGACACTCTCTGAATCCAAATTCTTATTCTGGTTGGGTGTTCCCCTGAGCGATAGTCTACAAAGGCCAGAAGTTATTTCCATTTTTATTGTGCTGCTTCAGTCCCCCGATGAATAAATCAAAGGCGTAGCTAATAGCCTTCTACAGATTCCTTAATAAATCTCTGCTTTAATGTGCATCATTAAGTACTCACTTGCATGCGAGGTGGCTCAAAATGCCACAAGTACTTTGTTTTCATTTACTAAACAGCCATTTCAAACACCTTTCAAAGTCCTTTCTCGCTTTGTCTTTCTTGCCATGCCTTTGCTTTATGGAGGCAGTCTTGGGGTCTTAATTGTGGTACTCTCCCTGATTAAAATCAGTGTACTAAGCCAATTAGCATGCCCACAGGTGGGCAATTAGGAAAGTGAACGTGCAGCACAGAGCTGAAGTGGGTCAGCCAAGGCTACAGGTCGTGGACACATGCTCCTTTGATTGTGAACACAGCGCCATAAACAGCCACAGCTTCTCTGCTGCAGTCATTAACAGCAGCACTAAAAATGGCCCATTGTTTTCTCTCATGGAAACAAACGAAAGTCCACTACATGCTATCAAAGAAACCTTACTTAGACTATTCTCACTATATCAGTGCCATCAGTTTTGGCCTCAACTTTATGATGCCGATGGTAGCGTCTGCATAATGGCAATAGATTCTAGCACGAGGAGTCCTCCACACACCACTGGGAACACACAGACTTGGCTCGTGAACATTACAGTTTAGTCCAGGAACAAAGGGCTGGATGGTTGGTCCATTTGGCTGGCTGAGGAAGGCAGCTGCAATGTAGTAGATGTGAAATGAGATGTTGGGCAGTGCATTGCGCACATGGGAGAGAATAGGTCTGTGATTGGTGGCTGAGTTGACAGTTGGAGGTCCTGAATTCAAGCTGCCACCATGCTTGCTCTCTGTTTTAGTATAAAATGCCATCCTCTAGCTTCTCTCCTCTTCACCCATTTTCTCTTTCTCTCGCTCCACCCTGTCCTGCCAGGATCTTTTATCATTTTGAAACACACATTAACAGACACAAAAACGCACACCCTCTGTGCCTCTATCGTTGCAGCTCTACCTCTGTGCGTATAGGTGGCTCATTATGGCAGATCTGCACGAACAGTACATTTTCAGGATAAGAAGAGGAGAGGACAGCAGTGTTAACAGCAGTCAGGCTAAAATGTTAAATCGTTTTAACATCTTCAACCTTATTTCTAATGCTAAGCTCTTGGTGCAGATACTGAGCTTGCAGCATGGCTGAGAGAAAATAACCCATCGCACACACCCTTGACAACCTCTTCTTCCTCTGCTTCTGCCTCCTTCTCCTCCAATACCAGCGCTGACAGAAAAAAAAAGTTTTAATCCAGAGCCTCAACTTCCCTTTTAAATAATTCAAGTACTGGACCACAAAAGTTTTTGGAGACAGAAGCTGCTGCCAAGATTTTCTCTCCAAAGTCTCCTGCCGGGAGCCATTGCGCAAGCTCAGGTATGCACAAACATGATTCTCTGGAGAAAGGGAAGTGGAGGAGGAAGGAACAGGTTGGAGAAGGGAAGTGAAACTACAGCCACTAAACAAGCATTTGCAGCTCTATGCACTATTCAAAGAAGCACTCTTCAGAGGATATTAATGTAAACTCAAGCTGCCTTCCACCTGGTTTAGTACGCTCAGTTCAACCCAAATCGTCACTTCTCAGGCAGCTATATATTTGCTGCTTTTTGATGAGTTTTTCTTCTGATGTGTTCAGTATGATTTAATTAAGCAGAATCCAATTCCCATCCAGCTTCAGAGTGATTATTTTCTCTGCCAGTAAAGTTGGGAAAAAAAAAGTTCATTTTAAAAATTTGGCTGCAGTTTCGCATTAATAACGATTAAAAGGAGACCAGCGTTATCCTTTCACCAGCAATGTTTGGCACAACAAACCTAACAGTGTTCATTTGTCTCTATAAAAATCACAGTACAGTGCTCATATTAAGTCCTCACACATCACAGTTAATTTGAACAGCTGCCTCAGAGCCATATCAGCTCTATGAGTGGACAAACAGGCATCACCACTGCAAATAGCTGTCACCAGGATGACACTAGAAAATTGGCTGTGTTGTGGAACGAACCTCACACAGCCAGCCCGTGAATGTTTTGCACACAGGAGTCATTCAAGGCTCAGTGGGTTTTTGAATGTTCAATGGTATCTTATAGAAAAAAAAAATGTAGGTGGGACTGCCTCTAAACGCAACAGATAACTGGCATATGTGCATTGAAAGCACTGTTAGATCTTACACCACCTGCAACAACAAACTGCAGCCTTATTCACCTCACTAAACCAGCGTTTCGTGAGGATGCTCAAATGCTGTCACAACAGTTTTAGTATCCCAAATCAATCTTCATCATGCAGAAGATTTCTGATGTTGTTGCACCGCTTTTGATTTTCAAAAACAACCACATGATGTTTCCTGGTTTTCTTTCCATTTGCAGCGGTTGCTCATCTGTTTAAAAAGTAAAAGACCAGTGATGGAACATATGACAGCATATTTAGTAATCGCCACAACCCACAATCTCTTCCCATAGATTAGGGCACAATGACACTATATCTGTTCCATTTCATGCAGGTGATTTTGTGAGATTGTCCCAGATATTCAAACTGGACAAGCAAGCCTAAAAAAAAAAAAGAACATTACCTTAAATCATTTGGGACCAAAATCTGATTTTGAGTAAATTTAGGGAATGGGTGCACCTTTTTACACATGCAGCTTAATTTCCTTACAGTATAGATTACAGAAATTAAAGTTAAAACTTAAAACACAGTATTGAAAGTCACCCACCAGCTTCCCACCTGTGGTTTTCTGCTGCTTAGCTCAGTTCTCAGCAGTTTCCCTTTCAGACAAATATGTCAATGGCTTTGGGAGCTACCGACCAAGTTTTGACATTCATAAGAGGTGACCAGGGAACGAGCATTTGTAGCAGCCTTAAATGAGATGACAACGTTTTCAATCTAATCACAAATGCCCAACAGAGTATCTCCTTTCTGTTTCCAGTCAGTGCATCACAGTTAATTCAATTCTGTCGATCATCACGCTCGACAGTCTCATGCTTCTGCCTCACACCACTGCAGGTCGCACGCAATCAACAAGGGAAGGACGAATGAGAAGTGGTCCTCACAGTCACCTGCTTAGGAGAGCATCCTCAATCATCATCTGCCTCCTAGAAAATGTGTTTATATCACTAATTTGCTTTGGCAAATACATTAATGAGTAAACATTAGAGCTCCCTGCCTGAGGCATTGCTTTTCTCAAAATCTGGTAATATTCTTACACTTTGACACCAGAATGAGGCCACAGCAGCCAACAGTGATTACTTGTTGCTACAAATCCAGTAAACACAGAGCAACGTTAAGATTCATTTGGAGTCCAAAATTTGCTCCTCTCTTGATTGTGGTTTAGTATCCACTAAGATCAACTTTGTAGCAAACATTATTGCAAACAGTGGGTGTATTAGAGCCTTTTCAACATAGAGCTATCTAATACAGTTTAGTACAGTTTAGACTGGAGGCTCCATCACTGGTTAATGAACACATGCTTGCATAACTAAAGCAGTAGATGAAGTGAAATGTATACTGTAAAGCAGAAAAGACCCGAACACTTAAACTATCAACTGAACTTGATTCAATATATTTTTGAGTTTTTCTCAGCTTTTAACAGTTGTCACTGACTTTACTAAGATTAAGACAAAAGTTCTGACCAGTTGGATTTAAATATCATTATTCCTTGTGAGGTTAACCATAAAATTCTAGCTTCAGTGGCATGTTAAACACCGTAGCGTCAGCAGTAAGAACTATAACACCCAGGATTTGAACTGCAGACCTTACACACAAGAGGCAAATCCACTAACCGCCACACAGTGAAAGCACCTAACACTTTGACTGGAAGAATCCAAGTTATTCATGCTGCTATGGCTGTATTTAAGGAATGCTGATTAAATATGTGTGTGTTATACAGTATTGATGAACTACTGAGCTTCAACTGCTTCAGAAAATTAACTAAAATATGGTCAGTTTTTAGCATTCAAGTCTCTGTTTGTTTTGTTTTTTTATGCTTTCCCTCTAAAGAAATATTGAGGCCCACCAATCGAAGTATTAACTTAACTGTGGTGTTGAAAAATTGTTCCACCCCAACAGCCAGTGTTGAACCATTCAAGAACATTTTCAGTGATTAAATGAAACATCACGGTTGCACAAATTAACGATGCCTCAAATTTGTTTTTCAAAGGCAAAAAGGGCATGCACACTGAAAATTAAAGCACGCATGTGTGTGCATAAACTTCAGTTTCACACTAACTACCGTGAATAAAATCAGTTAAAAATCCAAAGCGCATGCACATACACACCTCCATCACAAGGAGGCGCACACGCATGATGCTGTTACCTGCAAGGCTTCCTCAAGGCAAACTTGTGCTTGTAACGTCTTCTTCTTCTACAGTGTCCTGTGTAACTCAGAAATCTTTGTTATACAGCTCTGAAAAAAAACATATTAGAGCAATCGCAGGGTGAAGTTTGTTGGATTGACAAGCTTTTGCTTGTTGCCAGTGTCAAATATTTATTTATTGAAAACTTTACTGAGATCAACAATTGCTAGTTATCATTTTTACAGTGTAGACCTGATGACAACACAGTTTGAAAAGGTAACAGATTGCCATAGTACAAGAGAAATATTCAACTCTGAATTTCATTTCATCTGGTAATTTTTCATTTTCCTCCTTCTACATCCTCGTTCTCCTGTGGCTGTTTATTACCCACTTACTTTTTGGATCCATTATTTTTTTCCTCTTCCACCATCTTTTCCAAATTCTGATCACCACTTACCCTGCTGCTTCTAATTCCTCCCACTTCTGTCTTCTCTCGGTTTCTTATCCCTCAGTCATTTACTCCCAACCCTCCCGAAACACCCTCCAATCCCTCCGTGCTGTCTTCCATCTTCCCTCTCCCCTGCATTTTCCCACAGTGGTTGTTTCAAGTGGTGGCAGGTTACATCAAGCCTGAGCCAAGTTGTGTGGTTCCAGACTCTGCTATGCTTGCCAACTGTTCTGCTCTGTTTGGCACACCTGACTGGGATGGGATCTTTACAACAACCCCACCTTGAAATCCCCATCACGGTCATCCTGCTTCTCCTCCTCCATCTCACAGCAATTAAACTGCAAGCCAGTCACTGAGCCCATTCTCAACTGTCATTAGCCTAATTGTCACACTGCCTGCCTTGTTTTTTACTTACATGACAAGCTGAGACTTCAAGACCACATGAACGCCAAATAGTAGGTTCAGTCCAACACTTGCACTTGGCTAGGGGAAAACTCACTCCTTCATCTCACTTATTCTCCCAATATCTCTGATTTTAAATCAGGGCTTCCATACAAAGGGTCCCACATCTCTTCTTCCATTAACTGATGATTCTCAGCTAAGCTGGACTGCACAGGTTTAACATGAGCACCTCTAAATGTACCTGTTAATCTAGCTGGGAGTGCTACCTTGTTTTCCACACAAGCTGACTGCTGCATCTGCATGTCCAATACAAAAAATTAAAGGTCAGTCAGCAGGTATCAGCAGGTAGCACTCTGATTCTGCTAAGTGCTAAGTTTCCTATTCAAGAACATTCTGTTTTTGCTTGATGCATGGTTTGCATTATTTGTCCAATCCTTTTATGATAAGGGAAGCATGAAAATCTGCACCAAGTTATGCAACAATCTGTCAAGTAGTTGATAAGCCATTTTTTAAAAATAAATAAATAAACCACTTCATTTACATTAACTTGAATTTCCCAGTCCTGTATTGTTTCAAATGTATCTGTTCTCAGCAAAGCCTTGAAAATAGATTAAAAATATATATTATTATTATTATATTATTTGTGGACTCATGAATACATATGCATTTTCTTCATGAACTAAAAAAAAAATAACCTTTGGTATAGCCTACCTGTTCCAAGCATTTTGGACAACCTGACACCGAACTTGACAAGGGCAAAATGCTAAATCCCTCAGGGGATTTAGCATTTTGCAGTTAAATATTCCTTTTTGCTTCCTGTCATATCTCCCTTAGCACACGATGCACTGGATTATTCTTTAAGAAAGTGAGATAATGCCATCCCAGCAACATTTAAAATGTTGTACCATCCATCCATGTGCCTGCCTTGCATAAATGTAACTATTATGTTCATACAGTCACACTAATCAGGATTCATGTGAATGAATGTGAGAGTCTGTTCATTTTTTGTAAGCTAGAATCTTACATTAAGTTTTAACCTGTAAACCAAAAAAAAAATGGCATCCCATTTTAATAACCCGGTAAATACAGATGCACCATGCTGCATAGTGTTTCTTGCTTCAGCCATTCAACCATTTTCTCTACAACTTTCTAGTTCAGGGTTGTGGTGAGGAAAGTACCCAGAGAGAACTCGGGTAGGTGCAGGGAGAACATGTAAACTTCACACAGCCTGCCAGTGGATTAGAGCACAGAATTTTCTTTAGGATTTCACCTTCACATCTTTCATTGATCTCATCCATTGTTTTCCCCTGAGATCAGAAAAAATTAAAAGGATTTTTTTTTTTTTAAATATTCAACCACAAATAGAGTCTTCTGTGGTTTCTTGTAAAACCATCTGGTGCAGTACTCCTTTTATAATCTTTTTCAATCCTTTTTAATCTTGGGCTGCAGAATGAATTTGACACCACTCAGATGCCTACCTGGTATTGTGTGACAGATAAAAACCTAACCATATAAAGTGCATTAAACTTTTCAACAGTGCTGTACTGTATACTGATTGCAGCAGAAATATTTGCCCGATATCAATATATTACTCTGTATTTGACAGAGCGCATCAATCAATAGTATGACTCCATTCCATCTGTTTTTAAAAAATGATGTAAACTGCATCATTATAGTTGACATTAAGCAGTCTGGTCTTATATACCACTCCATTTACACTATCTGACATTTCCAACACACAATGATAAACATTTAATTGCAGTCAGCTGCAATTATGACATAATCATTAGCTGCATTTGCTATTACATTCTTTCTGCCATTGTAATGCATAAGGCATTAATGTGTTTGCATTTTCCTGATATGTGTGTGTGGTGATTCTTCTGACTTTAGTGTCAGGACTCAAGGGCAGCACATAAGAGGACAGGAATGGGAGGAGACAGTGGGAGGGCTGGTTTTGACAGGTGGAAGGATGGCAACGCTATCTACCTGTATATGAGCCTTTCTGCACTTTGATACAGGCAGACGACTGATTTTCCAACAGACAGATGTTATCATCAACAGGAGATACAAGTGACAAATGACTGTCTGGGAGACGGGATGCGGGTGTGGGTGGAGGGTTAAGATGAAGTGGCACATCTAGGATATACAGGCAAGTGAAACTGAGGTAAAGCGGGAGAAATTTCAAGGAAAGGGAGGGTTATACCGGCGGAGTAGTAGACAGTCCAATGAGTGGCTGAACACCTGGAGGAATACATGTGCACATATGCTGACAGATAACTTGAAATAGAGTTAAAAAGGGAGAAGCCACAGAGGGAGATGGGAAAGAGTGTCAGCACGATGTGCCATGCTCAGTAAACTGTGATAACTGGCTGGATGAGAGAGATGTTTTTTTTTTTTCTGTCTCTAAATTACTCAGTGTGGCATGTAAACATGATGTTAGGCAGAAGAAAGGTGCTGCTGTACTGATCAATGAGAATTAAAAAAAAAAAAAATCACAAGGAGAAGGCAAGAAAATAATAGTACATCCAGGAGGCAGGGCAGCTATTTGCAGCAGTTTCAGCTGTCATTGATAGTCAGCAAGTGTCTCTTGTCTGCACATATTGACCGGAGTTGTGTGGTTTTCTACAGTGTAATATTCCAGTTATCCTGCAACAAAACCACAAACCTGCTCGACTGTTTTACCCTGTGCTGCTGTCCTCTGAAGCATGAGACGCAGCTCAGTGCTTGTGAGCATCACAAAATGCAACAAGTCGAGCCGGACACACACACACTTGCGCGCGCACACGAAACCCTTGTTGCTATGGAAACAGGGCCCTCAAAAGGGGCAAAGAGTTTTGAAGGATGCACAAAAAATACTCACAGAGGTTTTGACTCGCAGGAAAACAGCAGCGTTAGAAATTTAAAAATGCAAGCACTTATGCCATCAGCTAGTTATGACAATGTGCATTTGATTAATCTGTAAGATATGATGTCTGCTCTGTGGCATTTTCCAGAATTTATTAGCTTTTCAGCTTTTTTAGCAGACAGAGGATCGTTTGGAATGCAGCACAGCAGCGTGGCCCACTTTGTGTTTTTCTGGCATTTGACTTGACAAAAGACGTTAAAATAGACATCTAATCCTTGACTAATTCTAAACAAATCCTTATGTTTGCATCTTGTCACATAAGCACAGAAAGAGATGTGTTCGCACATGCACGCACTGTGGAGAGACATGTAACTTATTCCAGGCTTTCAGACAGACCATTGTTATTTAGAGAGCTCCCACCACCAGCCACACCACCTACCCACCCACACACACACACACACTCCAATCATCCCCCTCACACGCTGCCACCCATCATCCTACCTACACGCGCGCACACACACACACACACACACACACACACACACAGAATCAATGCATCCTCCAAATATTTCACTCTTGGCAGTGTGACCAATCCTTCAAAACAGCATTTAGACATGAAACTCTTCACTAAAACCCAGAAACCCAGACAAATCAAACTCTTTTTTTTTTCAGTTAGTAGCTTTTTAAGAAACAATTTATCCAGAAAAAAAAAAACAAAAAACCCCACTTTACAATGACAAGGGGAAAATCTTCACACACAGACACACACACCAGCCAGACTCCCCCTCGCCCTAGCAGGCAAACAAATTAGCAAAGGAGACTTGACCCCTGTTAAAAGAGAGGGCACTGGCAGGAAATTGGAATGCAAAACTTGATTAGAGACCCTGTGAGCACCATGCACAGATGCATGTCACCGATATGCTACATCGCTCTGCATGTGTTTAGAGCCTGTAATTAACACACACCACCGATGCTTATCTATGACAATGGACATGGACAAGGGTGAGCAGATTAATTTTTACCCATCGGTACATGAATATGCAATTATAATCAAGGTGTTAATTACTCCCTTTTGGTTTGGGAGCCTCCATAAAGCACAAAAGTTTATGAAACTCAGAGTTCAGTCAGTGTGTAGGAAGCAAAACAAAATCCCTCGCTATTCCGCCCACAAAGATTATTCTAAAGTCTACCCCCCCCCCCCCCCCCCCCCCAAAAAAAAAAAAATTCACAATCCTCATCTACCAGAAATTGCACAATCAAACTCTCTTTTTTTTTTTTTTTAACTTTCCATAATGGTTTTGTCAATATTTCTGTTAACAGCATCTTAACATATACCCTGTTCACATTAGCCTGTCACATTTCGCCCATTTTCAGGTCATTATGCCTTATTTTGTCAATCTGCAGTCTATTGTATCCATTTTCTCATCTATTAGTTTTTCCTCTCTCTCCAGCCACTTCAGAGTACATAAATGCCAGGCAAGCAGAGGGGAAGCAGGAGTGTTTCTAAACCCAAACAGACAGATAGATTTGGGCTGCTTATTCGATCCATTCGTCTTTGGATTGGCATTAATGAAAGAGCTATTAGGCTGAGAATACATTAGGCTCTCCATATGTGTGTGTGTGTGTGTGTGTGTGTCTACAAGTGTGTGTGCAACAGAAAGAGACAGAACGGGAGGCAGCGTTGGCCACTAAAGGCCAATAGTCTTTAAAAACGGAATATTAGTGCTTATTACTGTTGAGCTTTTCTTTCAGCAGTTCTCCAGGTGCTATTAGTGTGATGTATCACATTAATGTTTCCTTACTCACTTGGTATGACTCATCTTCACAGATGGGCAAAGGATGTGAGGAAGGGTCAGGTCTGTTTGTGGACCTGCACTAATTACAGTCTTTAAATGTTGTAGTATGAGCTGTTTACTCCTGAAAAATGAGACAGACGAGGCCAGCTGCTGTCCTGTCACTTTAGATGAACCACTCTGTACTGCTGCTTCATTCCCTGCTGACATTTAAGAACGGATGAACCAAGCTTCGCTCTTAAGAAATAGGCTCCTCTACTACCTCCACCTGACACTGCAAGTCTGCCTGTCGCTGTCTGCTCCTCACACCACCGCGGCAGCTAACTCAATAAACAAACCACTTGTTCCTGTTCTAATCACTATCTATCTTCCTGAAAGAATAGAGTCTGACTTCAGTGATTGTCTCCTGCTGTTTCAGTGTCTTCTTTCCCCCCAAAACCTAATTCACTTTAGACTTGATTATATGCTTGGTAAATTGGAGTTTGAATTAGGAATGAGAAGAGTGCCAGGTCATGTAAAACATATCACTGATTGCAAAGAAAGAAAGACTGTGTTATCTAAAACAGCTTCCATTAGGGCACAGTTAAGTTAATCCAACTTAAATATGTCATCAGAGTTTGAGGTGAGGTTTGGATACTGAAGAGGGTTATTAGTCATGCCCAAATGTGTGTTCAAGTGGTTTATAGTAGCAGCAGAAATTATCAAGGGGGGTAGGGGTAAGCAAGGTTAAAAACTGGTAGCAAGAATCACAAGCTTCCTCTGAAGGGTGTCCAGGCCTAATATGTCTCAGTCATACTAGAGTAAAAACAGGACAGCAACTTCCTTGCACTTATGAAAAAATAGGTGGTTGCTCTGTGATTGCATTGAACTTTTTTTGCATTCAGCAACTGATTGCAAGTAGTTACAGTGACCAGCTGGTTACCCAGAGGTTGACCACTTTCAATCACAAGGCAACCTGTCCCACAACAATCACAGTCTGACTTGGACTGATTGCAGTCACTTCACTCTCAGGCAGACTGGCAAAGGTTTGCAAATAATTGCCCTCTATTTTATAAATGCAGATTGCCAGCATGTTGCAATCAATCTGAGTTGCAATCAATAAAGGTCAGTGTGCACCAATGAGTCTCTTTGCATCTGGGGACTCAATTCAACTAGTCACCAACTTGTTGTATTCTGGTTCTAGTTCTATATCAAAGCAAGGTTGCCGAGCGCCTCTTATTTTGCAGTTAAATTGTCATCCTGCAGCAACTATGTCACGAGTATATGAGACTCTGGCTGGACTCTGAATATAACTAGTTAATATTAATTTCTGTTCAATGAAGAAAACTGCTTACTGCAGCAATTGGATTTAACTTTGAAGTTAATGTCCCGGCTGCAAACAGATAACTCTAGGGATTTCTGGCATCCTGTCTGTCAGGTGAGACCTTTACCAAACAAAAAGTATTGCTGAATAGAAAATTTCAATCAGGAAAAAACTCATTGGGGATTTAACAGCCTCACTGGCTTTGAAGGCAAATGTATGTCCCCATAAAACCTCAACCACTGACCAGGCTGTCTATTAACTGGCTTTCTATGCTATATCATTGTCAGACTTAATGTGAAAAACAGTGTCTCATGTCTTACAAAATTAGGCTTTAACGAGTATCCCCGGCCCAAAAAAGGTTCCAAAATCCTCAGAAAAGTTTCTCCCCCCTAAAACCACAGACATGCAGACACCCTCCCTGACAGTACATGAGCATTTGATGAGCTCTATTGTCAAGGCACTGCATAATTTTACAGTGTCTTGTGCCTCCCTTTTGGCAATCTCTCTTCACCCATCTATTACTGCATGTAACATCATGGACAAGCTGCTTTTCCTCCTCCCTTTCTCCACTCCCCTTGTCTCCAAAACTGCCTCATCAAGGTCTGAGTCAATGTGAGCCTGTGAGAAATTAAATTCCCCTAATTAGGCCAGCAGATTTGCCTACTTTATCCTTCTGCCTCCCAAACCTCCCCTCATCGAGACAAATCTCTAATTAATCGCCGCATGCTGCTGTTGACTATACTTCAGAGGCTGGGCCTCAGTGAATAGTGTAGGGATTCTCAAGCTTCTTCACTCTAGAAATAGGATTCTAAAAAAAGGCTATTATAATCAGTGCTCTCGTAGTATATGTGTGTATGTGTGCGTATTCTCTCAGGGGTTATTCAGTGTTTACATCAAAGGAAAACTGATAGATGGCGTAACTGCCCAAATGTAGTCCTGTGAATTTAAGAAAGACTTGCGCATGTTATATAAACTGTGCTTTCTTGTCTATGTATTGTCAGATGCGTGACAGACTTTGAGTATATCTGGAAACTTTGCATATGGAAAAGAAGGCTTAATTACAACAAGAGGGCATAAGATGGCAGATTTCTGCAGATTTCTTCAGCTAATTAAGGATCAAAGTTGCTGTTTCAGACAGCTTCAGAAGTTCAGATTCCTAACAGCTATGTCATCAGTGCCTCATGCCACTGCTTCAAATCTACAAATAGGAAGATAAAATCATTTTCAAAAATGAAATCCGAGTTAGTGAGTGCGAATTTCTGCTTTTCTAGATTATTTTTTGGAGGGCATATTAGACCCATTACGTTTCTCTCTTTCTTTTTTTTTTTTATGTTCCTTTTTAAGGAGAGATGTGTCAGGGTCTGAGCAGGCTCGGGATTTTCTCTGGGATTTTTTTTTTTTTTTCCTTTTCCTCTTTTTCCCTTTCTCTCTCTCTCCTCTCTCAGGTGGAGAGCTGGGCCTACCTGTGCCTACACCTTCAGGCGGAGCTGTCCTTTCCCGGGCTTGCAGGTAGATTGGGTCACCCAGTCTAGTCTTTGTTCTTGTGCCTTTCACTGTATAATCTTCTCTCCTCACTTGCTTCTTACTTACCTGCCAGAAGTTCATTGACCTTCCCTCAGGGTCTTTACCCGTGTTCCAGTAAGAAGTGTAAAGTTTACAGCTGGTCATTTATCTGTGCTTTTCTTGCTGTTGTGGAAACAAAGACTCACCAGCTGCTTACCTGCCTGTTCACTCTCCACCAAACTACCTGCAATCCCAGAACACTATCCACATCCACCCTAACAAGTAAGGCCTCAGAGACAGAGACTTCAGCTGGCCCTCACTAATAACCTGTTTCCTTGTCTGCAGACCCCTCCTGAGTGCACCTGAAAAGGCTCCAGTCCCATAGCTCACCTGCCCATGGTCATTTCCTTGTGTTCTGTAAATAAACTTTTTAAAACTCTTCTCTGTGGATCGAGTCTGGTCAATTCAAAAACATGACAAGATATTTATGCGTAGTTTTGCATATTTGAAAACATCATTACTGTCAAAGTAAGAGCTCTTTACCAAGTTACCTAAATTACAAATGACTGATTTCCAGCTAAACAGTGTGCTTCAGTTCACCTATTTTTAAAGCTAAATTTTAATTTGGGTATTAGAAAACACTGAAATATCAGTTTGTTCTCATTTCCAGGGTTTTGATAAAGCTGCTGGCATATCACAGATAGCAAAGTTTCCTTTGGCGTTGGTGCCATGGCGAGACAACACACACTATCAACTTTTAGGCACACTTGGCAAACTTCATTTTTGAACATGCAGAGGTAATGAAAGAATATTTTAACTTAAACCGTGATCGTTTCCTGAAACTAAAGTTATTTTTGGTGCGTAAACCTAGCCGAGAAGAATCTAGTGTCTAAACCATACAACATGCAGCAAATAACAATCAAACAAATGTAACCAGTGGTGGGAAGAAAAAAAAACAATGCCCAAAGTGAGACACATACTGCAACCTCCTGGCTGAAAAACTTGTGACACTCCACCCACGACAAACCTCCAATTGCAGAATTTGTCACTCTAACATTGTGACCAATATGGCCACAGCCAGTGCATTTGCCAAAAAAGATCTTTGTGAGACCAGAACAGTGGTATTTGGTGCCAGGAGATGAGAATGCATCATCAGTATCCAGTGTGTATTTAGTGTATTAGTGTATTTAGTGTTCACTCCACTAAAAAGGAAATTAGATTTCCAAAAAAATGTTTATATATTTGACACACATAAACAGGACTGTGAATAGTTGTAATTTGAGGGTTGACTTGTGCGCTTTCTGATTCTGCCACAGTGTACCAGCACCAAAATGATTTCTTTATGATTCTCCTCTTAATCATTTTCATAGTGGATGAAAGGAGTATCAGTTCTTGATTTCTTTTGTAAGTCCAGGATGTATTACTGCTTTTTGTAATCTGTGACTGCATTTTTTTTTTTTTTTTTCACTTTTGGATCTTCATCTGTTGGGAAGTGTCAGAGCAACATTAAATCCCACTGAAGTATTCTAAATGCACTTCTTTAAAAACAATAAAAAATGTAACTTCCAAGGTGCTTGAATATCTCCTGTAGACAGTTCATTTGTTAAGCATGGTGACTGTATGTAGATATAATAGGTGTAGTGCCTATGAAATACCAATACCCCCCCCCCCCCCACACACACACACACACACACACCCACACCGTCTCACCTACTGTTTACCCCTGCACTGCTCTCGTCCCACTAAACCTCAGTTAGAGAGCAATAGAAAATTCATCTCAGACTCTCAGCTAGTCCAAAGCAATCAGCGTGATGGGATTCAGCTAGCTGCTGGCTTTACATATTCAATCTGTCTCTATCCTCTTTAGATAAACATGGCTTCCCAGGGTCCCCAGCTGCAGTTGCAATGTGGCTTCACTGTAATGAGTCGAGGACAGCTGACAGCGATGAGGAAAAGGAGACCATTTCTACTCCTGCACTGATGAAACTATGGGTAGGCGTAGGTGACTATTGGACTACATGAGTCTGTGAACTGTGTGTGTGTGTGTGTGTGTGTGTGTGTGTGTGTGTGTGTGTGTGTGTGTGTGTGTCTTTTCGCTATATGTGTGGTATATATGTCTGGGTCACTGAAAAATCTGTGTACAGTCAAAGTATGGGAATGTAACCCTTCTTGGAGGGTCCCATGTATGCCCATTTATGTGGAAAATAGGCATTATGTCACCTTTAACCACCAAACACAAACAGGCACAGAAGTGCAAAGTTTCTGCTTGCGGCTGCCACATCTGTCAGAGGGTAATGCAATTCCTATGAGTGTAGGAGAAAGACTAAAAAAACAAGGATTCATCTACACGACATAACAGAAACACACACACACACACACACTTCAGATGCACGGAAATTGATTTTCCCAAGGGGCTGTCTGCGTGTTTCATGCTGCTTGACCATAACGTTCCTGCAGCTAACTGTTCATTCATGCGTGTCATGCAGGGATCACAGCAGCACAGTAAAGCTGGAGTCTTTGTAAAGTTCTCAAACAAAATGCAAGCCAGTACCGTTTCTCTCTCCCTGCCCATGTGGAAAGTCTGTAGCTGTCTGTAGTTATTACTGCAGCAACCAATCAGGATCCTGAGAGGTTTGCAGGACAAATCTCATCTTTCATACCGTTAATAACCACAAACAGGACGTTTATTTGCCATAATAGTACAGATCAAAGTATTTTTGAGGTTAAAGTTAGTCATTTGCTTGAACATAGAATAATTTTTCTCATTTTGTGTTAATATCTTCAAACAGAGGGCGAAATTTAATGAACATCAGTGTTTCCATGGTGATGTGCAAAGGAATAAAAAGGCCTGGTTGCCATGGGGTTTGAGGCGTATATTGAGTTAAAAGCTCCCTAAATACACTGTCAACACACTCAGCAGTCTCCCGGGACATAACAGGGAGGATCTTTCTCACTCACACACACACACACACACACACACACACACACACACACACACACACACACACACACACACACCACACACACACACACACACACACACATACACACACACACACACAGGCTGACTGACAGAGACATGGAGTGAAGACACTTAAATGCATGGGTATGTCAATCACCAGGGAAAAAGAAAACAAAACTAATATAATTATTGATTTCCATGTAATTATTGGTTTGTTTTAAAGTTGCTCCTTACTTCTTCAGTTCACAGTAGCATGTCATGGTGAAGAGAAAAGTGAGGGAAAAGCATGCCTATAAAATATACATTAAAAGGGCCGTTCTTTAACCTTGATTTAATTAGACAGGAGATCAAATTGTTCTTTACAGATGACAAAAGAATGGTTTAATTTGCTAAAACAAACATAAGAAATTGAATAAAGCGTGTGTGTGAGTGTGTGTGTGTGGGGGGGGGGATTAAGAGCATATTTGTTCTTTTCATTAAATGGAAGTATCTTCCTTTTTCTGTTCTGTAGCAGTTGTATACACTCAAACAGGAAGGAAATAAAATAAGATATATAAAAATAATTGAATCCTATTTCATTTGTACTTACTAAATCATTTCCACATGTATTTAATTTAATTTTTTTTTTCTTATTTTCTGAGTTTTTTTCCCTCCTCTTTCCTCTCAGTGGAAAAGGTTGCAGGGATCTCCTCCACTTGCTTTTTTTTTTCTTTTTTTTGTTTTTGCCATAAAATGCAGGAAAACATGTGGCTATACTATCATACCTGTACATTATAATATCTGTGTTTGCAGTGAATATTAACATGAATTTTGAATAACAACCCAGAGCTGTTGCACTATTACAGCTGGGATAGGCTCCAGCCTCCCTGCGACCCTGAACAGGATATGCGAAGGAGGATGGATGGATGGATGGATGGATGGAACCCAGAACCCATAATCTGATATGTATCTCAGGGGTTGTACTACATATTTAATAAGTAATAAATAACAACACAAACACTGTTAGACTATTTTTTTTTCTTCATCAGCAGATTAGAAAAACAGTCATAATTCATTTAAGATTTTTATATTGCTGTTTTACTGAAAACAATTAGCATAACCTCCACCACTGGCAACCCTGTTCTCCTGGTGCATGTTGGTGCCACTGAATGAGGTGAGTTAATTATTTGGCTGTCCACAAAAAAGGGGAAAACACGGGTGAGTGTATATCTTTTAATGTGTGTTTGACCTTTGTTTGATATCTTGAACACCAATTTATTTTATCAGGTTTTACAGCATTGCTGGTAGTCTGTACTTTCTTTCAGGATTTAACATTTTCGGTCTCCCCTCCCACCTAGATTGATGTAAGTTTGCCCCTCTGTGACTTTCTGAGCAAACACTTCACAGATATTTCATAAAGGCCGGGTCAGTGGTCCTCCCTAATCTTCTTGATTTCAGGTGACTAATCTACAAGCAGCCCTTAAAAAAAACAAATCATATTTATTTGTCAGATATGTTTGAGATGGTGAGCTGTGGCTCAAGGTTGCTCATGGTTTGTAGGATTTGCTGTTGGTGCCTGACCCTTCCTGTCCACATCCCTTGGGCAATTGTTAGTGAAAATTTTAAATTCTTTGGGCAACAGCTAAAGTAAAAAAAGAAGACCATTTACTTCCACTAATTGCATTTTTTTTTGGGGGGGGGGGGGGGGGGGGGTGTCTTGTTTGTAATGTTTTCCACTGGGCTCAAAGATATGGACAAAAATTTTAGAAAAATATATTCTTGTTGTTGCCTTGACCTACTCTTTGAGAGATACTTTTGGGAAATGAGGCAAACCCAAAATACTTTCAGTAATCCAGAGTATCACTGAACTGCTGCAGCAAATATACTGCACAACACAAGGGACAACTATCTACCTGGTTTACTACTTTGCCCTTGTTGCCATATCCACCCACGGCCACAAAGCAACCCAATATGAACTGTCTCCGACCAGCTGCTTCTTTATCTGCTCTCAAATCCCATGCACAGTGTTGGAGCAGAGATGTCCTCTTCTAGCTGTAGGTGGAGCAGTGGCTGTCTTCCAGATCAGACAAAGAGATGACACCCTCTGCCCTGGGCCACATGTAATTACTCCCACAACAGAAATCACAAGTGGGCAGAACAGAGGCTGCCAGAAATTTGTCTTCCCGCTCCTGTTTGTCTCACTGACTGGCCCACAGTTTTGTCTATTTCTTGGTATGATCTTTCTAACTTTCTCTCCTTTTCGTGTCATACATGCACAAACATTTATAATGAGCAGCAACAATACGCTCCCCTTAATGTCAACCGAGCCAGTCGAGTCCAAAGTGTGCACACAACCACAAAACAGCAAGCAGATTGTCGTGTACTAACAACAGTAGCACCGCCGGGAGGCCTGAAGGTTTCATGGAGCACTATGGTTCATGGAGAAACTTATGTAATGGAGCTAGACAAACAGTCCCACATAGAGCTAAACTACTTCCTAAAACAGAAGTGTGCACTCTCTGGTCTCAATGCTGGCACTACTGTACTTTCAAAAACATCACTGTTTTTGCTGGGAGCCAATACAAATCACTTAAAATATTGCTTCTCTAAGTACTGAGATTTCTAACTTTCTGGTCCATAATCTAGATTTGAATAAACCTTGTTTGAGCCGCTCCCAATCCCCCTGGCTTTCCACTGGCATTTCAGCTGCTTAACAAAGGAGGACGAGTAGCCACTGCTGCAAGAATTGCCAGCTTGGGATAAAAAAAAGAAAGAAAAGTTTCTTTCTTACACCAAAACTCAGTGTATTTTAGAATTGAAAATAGAAATAAAAAGTGTCCTGGGATATACATTCACTCACATAATGTGGACGTGTTCATGGATGGTAGATGTATATTTGCCAGTCTGGGTGGAAATGCCACCTGTTCTGCAAAAGCAGCCACAAGTCTGCTAAAAATGTAACTGAACAGTTAATTGTCGGCTGTGAAAGACCTGTGAAAATGAAGCGCGCAGGCTGACCGACCCATGATGGTGTGATTGTTGCACTTCTCTTAAATAGCAGCAGTCGCCACTGTTGCTGAGAAATAAAGATAATTAGTGCACTAACAACAGATGATGAGATGAACAGAATAATGTGCACATGAGCAAACAGTAGCATTTTCTTTTGCAGTGACACTCACACACGCATAGATGCACTTTCTTCCAGCAAAGCAGCAACACTTAGAGCATGTGAGGGAAGCCTTATGTAGGCGAGGAGGGAATCTACAGTACCAACAGTGTGATATTTCACAGTTTACCGTGCCGTCTTTCATGGCACTAAATCACAAGGATTCCACCTATGACTCAGCAGTAAATAAAATTATGCCACCAGTGTTCTTCCCAAAGGACAAATTGCCACTTTGTTGAACTGAAGAAATTGTCAGTACATAAATCTACCTTTTAATAACACACTTAACATTCAGTGTGACTTGATGTGGGAAAAAAAGCACCTACATACAGCAGATGCTAGCTGCTTTCAAAATGTTTGTGTGTATTGGCTACAAGTGTTTACTCTACAGCTGGTCTATACTTTTTCATCGGACACACCCCCACAACCCTGTGGTCAGATGAATTGAAAATTGAAATTCTTTTCGGAAAGCATGGATGCCACGTTCTCCAAAATAAAGAGGCTTGTTATTAGCACTAAGTTCCACAGACTGCATCTTTGGTGGTATGGGGGGGGGCAGCTTGCACATGTGGAAAGGAACCATCAGTGCTGAAGGTTTTAGAGTAACATATACTCCCGGTCCAAGCGGGTTTTTCAGGGAAGGCCTTGTATATTTCAGCAAAACAATGTTAAACCACATAGTGCATCTATTACAACAGCATGCCTTCATAGTACAAGAATCCAGGTGCTGAACTAGCCTGCCTGCAGTCCAGAGCGTTACTGATTGAAAGTATTTAAGCGCGTCATGAAATGAAAAATATGACTAAGATGACCCACAGCTGTCTATATTCTTCACTTTGTAAGAGACTGACGCTGTGGAAACAACATCACATCTGTCTGTCCACTGTTCAGTTTTTGCCATTGTACCACGACCAGTTTTGACCAGGGAGATGACATAGTGTTTCAAGCATGTTTGCTGGAATCCATAGATAAGATTCACTGCCCTGTATTAAAGTATAGTAAACAGTATACATTTAAGTATACAATAGTCATTGTATTTGGGGTAATACTGTGTGTCAACACTCAAAAAATGTTGAATGTTATACTGCCCACAACCTGAAAATAATCAGCCTACTGATATTTTAATTATCAGTAGTTTGATTATGGCCATGCAAACTTCCCGGTGGGCAGTTTCTGTGCTGACGTTAATGCCAGAGCAGGTCTGGAGCTCTGCAGGTATTGAGTCAGCAGAGCGTTGGTGACTTTTACGCACTATGACTCAGATTCAGTGAACGGGGCAAAATAGCGTGTGAGCGCTGATAGGTTTGGTTAGATTTGCAGGTGATTTACAAAAGTTGCGCTGTTTTATAAACATTCAGTTCATTTCAATATAACATGCACAATCTGCCAAGAACAGCGTAATTTAGCACAAGGTCGCAAACTACGAAATGATATCCAGCTGCGGGTAATTTACTAACAGGATAAGGGAAATACCACCACAATTTTTCTATGCTGGATTTGTTTTGTGGGGAAATCGTGCGTGCGTGTGTGTGTGTGTGTGTGTGTGTGTGTGTGTGTGTGTGTGTGTGTGTGTGTGTGTGTGTGTGTGTGTGGCCTGCAGCTGAATTTGTGTAGGGCCACCACTGTGAAAAGTGTGTGCGCTGCCCATGGTCCTGAAATTATAACTTATAGCTTACTAAATATTTAACTGTTTTATTTGAGTGTAATACAACTTTAAGGAAATTTTGTTTTTAAAGTTTATTAACGTAAATGTAATAAGCAGAAAAATAAGGAAACAGAACCATCAAATTATCAGCCGAATTCAAAACATCAAAATGAAAAATGAGCTGCTATTAAGACTTCCAGCGCCCGACGTTCATTCAAGGCCTGATTATTTTTAGGATAGGGTCCAAAGTCAGCGTCGTCATCCCTCGGCTCTCTCCTTTCTTCAGCCATTTCGCTTAGGACCCCATTGTGCAGGCTGTCAAAGTCCTGCCACAGAAGCAACAGTATGTTAAAGAGAACCCGACACCAAAAACTGAATTGCTGGTTTTGTTGCTGCTCATATTGCGTGACTCCTTTTGGTTGGAGGATCCAGGTCATCTCTGAGTTCATTGAGCAAATTTAGAAATCTATAATCTTTATCTTCAGTAATCTATATGCTTTTATCGCATCTTTTTCTGGCATTCCAAATAAATTGGCATGAGTGGAGAAATGTCACACTCTTCTAGCACACAAACTTATTTCTCTGCAACATCTCCCCCGTGCAGCAATAACTGCCATCATATTAAGACATGCATTTTTTTCGGAGTTAAATATCGGCACAGCAGTACAATGCGTGTTGCAGACGTTAGTAAATCCGTTTGCACGCTTTTACTCCTACCCGTTTTTGCGCGTTGAGAAAGGAACTCCCAGAAATGCACGTGTCAGAGGGTCAGTCACAAAATCTCTGAGTTCCCATCTCTTACAGTACATGCAATCCTATCACTGCTCTCTTTTTGTAAATACCGACAGTACTGTTTTGTTATTGTCAACGCAGCTAGCAAGAGTTGTAATTACCATGCAGGGTTCAGAGGGGTTTCCGGTTAGGCCCCACAAAGACCCAAAGCAGAAATCTAAATCAGGCCTTAGTATTTAGCACCTTGCGACCCTGATCTGATACTTCACATGATCTCCCACTTTGCAATAATAAAGCTGATCGCAGAATATCTACATGTAGAAAGGAGGGAAATTTCCCAAACTGACTTGTTATAACGGTGGCATTCTACTACAGCACTATGCTCAAATACAGTGAGCTCTTTAGAAGGACCCATTCTTTCACAAATACTTGTAAAGGCAGAATGCATGGCTAGCGGCTTAATTTTATACACTGGTTTATAGAAATGTATATTTTGTGTTCAGATTGAGCTAAAAGACAATCAGCCAAACACGATCTTGAGGAGCACTGGTTTTTGACACATTCACTAATGAGATGCAATCTTAGTGAAAGGAATGGGCACCTTTTGTTTTCTCCTTTAATTTCCCTTGCATTTTATAAAGCTTCTCAAAACATCATCTATTGCCATTTTCTCACCCTGAAAACCTTTTTGGGGTTTGAATTAATTACATTTCAAAAGTTTCCAATGTAACTTTGGATTTCAGACATGCAGAACTTGCTTTTTTTTTTTCATCAGCCTTGAAAAGGCTGAAGAGACCCAGGGAGAAATTGGGCAAGGACTTTTCTGAATGCCATCAAACCATGTTATTTTTCACCAGTGAAGGCCATCTTGTCACTTTCCATTCATATGCTGCGCTGTACAGGCAACGTCATTATGCATTCATGAGGTGCACCTGCTTGGCAGTCAAATATATTCCTTCTGTCACCTGTGTGTCTGTCCACTGGTTACCCCACAAGATGGGATCAGCCTTCATGTTTCCCATTGTGGACAGTCTCATCACTCATGCTTTTCTTGTTCTTTCTGTCTCTCTTTTATCACGTGAGGGACCCTCTTGCCTCTGTGAAGGACAAATGAGGCTGACCTTGCCTGAAGCACATGAGATGGATCCACCGTGGTGCATTTGCCAACTGCAACTTTGAATTCAATCTCCTCTGTGTGCCCCATTTCCTTTTCTGGAGAGGATGGTAGGTGGGTAGCTTCACTCTATCAGTTTCTTTTAATCTTTGTCTCAATCATGTGGTCTCTATTTTCTTCTGATCTTTCCACCTACTGTCCTCTTCTCAGTTCATTTCTTGCTTCCTCCTGGACTTGATTGGTCCTTAACCTCTTCTCACTTCCTTCTCTTCCTCACATCGTTTTTCTCCTTCATCCTGTGAGCAACACATTTTCTCCTCTCTACTGTATGTGTCCTTCCAACTTCTGTTCTTTTTTTTTTTCTTTGATTTTTGTCTGTGTGCAAAGAAAAGACATCTCAGAAGCAATGACAGGGGTCATAGACCAGGGTCAGCAATTTCTGCATTGAGCTAATGGCTAAAAATGTCATGCAGCCAGAATTTAGGATAAAGCAAGACAAATGAGGAAGAAAGGAAGAATGAGTGAAAGGAAGAATTTGAAGGTAAGAGAGAAAAAAGGTAATTGTAACTTGCTTTTATGGTGCAATACTACTATTTCAACTGGTATGGACAGTCATGCTGCAAAAGGGTAATTAAAGCCAGTCTTCTTCATCCTTTTCCTCCCCCACTAGTACATCCAACTCTTTCTTCTATTAAGGGCCATCAGTTCTAACTGTGAAACACCACTTCCTGTGATTAAGTGTCCAATTACAGCCCCATTTTAGTCCTACACCTTTTTGGCTCATTGTATGAGAAGAGTTTTAAAATCATGTCTGAATGATACTCAGCCTTTACTATTGATAAAGTCAAATGTGAAGAAAAGCTCATGTAATTACCGACTGACTTCACTTGATTCAAATATATTGAGGACATTGACGTGTTATTTTCGTGCATGGTTATATTACCAACCGGGCAACGCTGATCATTCCTGCGTGTGCCAGTTTGTCTGACTTCACTGCATGTTTGCTTGGAAATTATCACCACATACTATAAATGAATCTAAGCGGACATAGCCTTTAGGTCTGAAAGGTTATGGTAGTTCCATTTTAATGGAGAGAGACAGAATATCAACCAAAAATCCAGGAAAAAAACCCAAAAAACACATAAAAGTTACAAATTGATTTGCATGGCACTGAGTGAAATAAGTATTTGATCCCCAAGCAAAACATCACTCAGTACTTGGTGGACAAAGCCTTGCTGTGAGCACAGTAAGACATTTCTTGTAGTTGGTCTTAAACAGTTCATGTAAATTTCTTGCTAAACACCTTGAGTTAAAGCTGAAAGTCTACACTTCAGTCACATATTGATTGATTTGAAATCCACTGTGGTGGTGTACAGAGGCAAAACTACAAAAACTCTGTCTTTGTCCAGTAAATTATGGACCTACTGTAGCTCAGTGAATGTTTTTCTGACAAGTTTATGGTGTCTTGCCAATGTTCAGTCATCTTCAATCAAGCTTGAAGTTTATTCTGTAACCTAAGAGCCCACTGAAATTTACTTATACAACAAAGCAGGGTATTCTTGAGGATCTGGATCCTGTGTGACTGACAAGTCGCTACTTGTCCAGTTTTTTCAGTTTAGCCGAGCCATGACCTTTGAATCTGACCTGGATTTTTTTTTCTCATTTTTTACAGAGGAAAAGTGATTTAGTTCATTTTTATAGGGTCAAGCAGTTAACCTTTTAATGTTTTAATGTGAGTTTTCTTTTACAGTGACACTGACAGAACATGTGGGTCTATCAGTGACAAAAGCAAGCTGCAAATAGGCACATTTTTCTGTCTCTCACCAGGACCATGAGTGTAGCAATCCACTGTAATTTTGACATCTTCAAACACACAAACAGGTTTAAAAAAATACCTTCCATTACTGACTTGTGGATACTGCTTGACCTTAGCTATCCATAGCTTGAAAATAGAAGCAAAGACTGAAGAGAAGCAACAGCAGTTTTTTTTTTTCTTATTTCACACCCAGCTGTGACCGTTCCTCTGTGCACACATTCTTTTTGCAGTAGCAGTATGGGTTTGTCTACTTTAAAGCTTTCAAGAGCTGACCTTGAAGTCCACGAGTATGAATATAACCTGTATGGTGGGCAGTTATGAAATGAGTGTGCCTGCCTCTCCAGTAGCATCACCACCTGCCAGGTGTTTCTGTGCCCTCCGCACAATGGATGCTGGGATTGGCTGGAGAGAGTAACGAATGAAGGGTTGTCTCTTCCTTTCTGAAAAAGAAATCAAAGAATGATGTTAGCGGCATATGCTGTAGTAATATGTAATACGTTTCGGGACTTATAAGGATAAAAGATAACATATACAATTAATTAAAGCACAGTCTTCACTTGTAGCAAAGATTCTAGGACTTATTATTGAATCAGCTTCTACAGTTGGTATACTCTTCTAAATGCAGCACATCATCAAATTGTAGTTTGAATATGCTGGCTTCATGTGGGCAGTTGGGCAATATTTTTGTCTGAGATTTTTGGTTTTTGTTATTACATTGATTAGTGAAAGTTTATTTAAGTTTCAGTTTCAGTTTCAATTCTCCCTTAGTACTCCGGCTGCCTAAATGGAGGAACAATAACACATAAAAGCCAATCTTATTGGTGTATCCTCCATCACCAGGACTTATGGCATACAAAGAGGCAAAAACATATGGTTTATTTATCGTTTACAGTGCTATACTCAGGGGTTAAAGTGGGCCAGATGTTCATGAGCTGTGGTCGTGGTAGTTCCGCATCTACTTAGCGCTACTGAAGAGGAGGAACATGTTGTAGCAGGTAATTTCAAATGCAGCGTTTCTAACAGCACAACAAATATCAGCAAACACAGAAACTGTTTGTATGCAGTTTGTCACACAGTGTGTCTGCAAGCAAGAGGTCCAGCTGCTGTTTTTCCCAGAGTGAGAGAGAAGTTCACTCAGAGATGGAGGAAGATGTAAGATAGAGGACAGGAGAGGAAGAAGAGAGGTCAGATTTAAAGATAAGGACTGCTCGGTGACATCTGATAAAGTGGAAATTTAAAGCTTACAGTACATGTAATGTCCTCATTTTTAAATCAGATATTGGATCTGTGTATGATGTGAAGTTATGTTTGTTCATATTGTGAAACATCCTGCAAAACAAACTGAGGTAGACTAACTTTGTGTTATTCAAAGGTTGCATGAAAATACTGCAGTTGTACTGTGGTGAGTTTACACCTACTGTATACTGCCTAGTATAAAGAAGATATAAACAGTATACTGTCAGTGTAGTGGATGGAAATCAGCCAAGATAGCTCGTGAAACATCTGCCTACATCTTGTTGGATTCAGTTGATCCACAAAGAGCAGCAGTACCAGCAGGTCAGCTGATCACAGCCTGTACACCAAGAAAATTTACTGGAGCTCACAATAGAAAGTTATGATTCTTCTCCCCACGCGGCACCACTACAACTGATCTTAGGGTTCCCCCACCTTCTGAATCCCACTTTAATCCCTGATTTTACTCATTTTTGTGTTTAGGTGTGGAGGCACAGTCACCCTCTAAAATGTAGGCAACAGAAAATAGAGCTATTTTTAAATTCCCTTTCACTGCTTGTGTCCTACATAACAGATTCAAGCTGAGTGACTTCATTAGACTTAGAACTTAGATTGGAATAACATTTGTATTCCCATGTAATATTATTATTTTATTAATATAGCACAAGGTTCAGTTAGCTTTGCATGAAAATAGAAAGGAATGTTGTCCAAAGAGCTACTTTTACTTTCTCACTTTGAGTACATTTCAGAGCCTGCACTTTTTTCACTTTTACTTGAGTAAAGTAAAAGTTTTTTTTTTTTTTTTAACACAAGTGTCTGTACTCCTACTTAAGTAAAGAATGTCTGTACTTTTGTCTATATTCTGGATAGAGTGCACCCCGTGACAGCTGGGATAGGCCCCGGCCCCACCGTGACTCTGAATTGGATGAGTGGAAGAAGATGGATGGATCAGTCTTTGAGTTCAGGCTATCGTTCTGCCGTGTTTCTTCAGTGAACTGCATTATTCTCCAGTAATGAGAATAATGTGCAGGTCTTGACTTGATTGTAATTCCTGTGAGTATGCTACAGTATGTCACACATACACTGGAGCTGCTCTGTTTGAATATTTTATCTGCTCTATAATATTTTTTAATTTTAAATCTCTCAAAATATCATGTAACCACAGCTAAACTATTACTGCCAAGTCCTAACTGACCCTAAAAACTGTCTAGTGACCCTGGAAGTAATAATGGATGGGTCAACTTTAGATATATCTAATTAGGTCATTAGATATCTAATGACCTAATTAGCTCTGACTTTTATTTTGACAATGGATAAATTGACCCATCCAGTTAAAGAAATCTGTACTTTCATCGTGACAGTAATATAAGGAATGAAAATCCTCCAAAGGACAACAATATGACAGAAAAGATCAAATTACACCAGGCCAGAAACAACTACTCATTGCTGCTAACACAACATTAACTCTTTCAAAGTGTGCAAAGACAGCATTCTAACAAAAAGCTAGTAGTAAAGGACCCAGAATAATGTTAAAGCTGAGTGTATGCTGACCCCAGGCAAGTGGTCAAAGTTTGATTTTGTACACAACAGCAGTGATAATCAGTCAGGCTTGTACCACCGTAGCCTCCATTTCCACCCATACTTCACACAACCTGTTTCTTCTTTGTGACACAGTTATATAGTGTCCTCAGTGGTGGCTAGGGTAATGTCACAGTATTTTTGCCCTCCAGGGTTTCACACCAGTCACATGACTGGTGTGAAATTCCCTCCCGCCATTTAACATTGCAGTCTGTTTAAATAAATCAGTATTATTTCCACCTCTGAGTTTGAACAAGTTCTCAGACACCTTCAGAAGTCCTCGCCAGTGCTGGCAGTTGTGTTGTTAGCTCAATGCCGGTACCTCTTCCCTTGCACTTCCTCCACTGCTGCAGTTTAAGCAGCACTTCGAGGTGTTCTGATCAAGCTTCTGGGCTGATCAAAATGTGCCACAGGCTATTGTGAAAGCCTGTGATAGCTTTGAGAGGAAGGTAAAGCACACTTCAGGATCTGATTGCATCGTGAAGAGGAGGCAGGTTGCAGGTAAAGGAAACAAAGTCAAATGAACAACGGAGAGCTTTGTGAGAGCTGTTGGTTTTCTGTAGTAAGAGCTGAATCCCAAACTGAAGCTTTAATAATGAGTAATGGCAAATCTGTAAGACAATCCATCCTGTTGGTGTACCTATAGCCTAACCATGAAATTAACATACAATGTCACATACGTACTTGCTTCTCTCTTCTTATCTGGCCCCAACATGGTGAGAATCAGCATATCAGTTATCTAATTAACTAGATGTTAACACTGCTGCATGTTCCCTTCATACTGGAAAAGTTTATAAACAGCTTAGGGATAAAGTACACAGTTTATTTCCCATGTTCCCAGAACTGATATCATATTAATTAACATAATCCATTATAGCTTAACTTGGGATTTCATTTAGATAAGATACAACTTAAATGTATCCTCTGATCAGAGCCTTAGGTGATCAGTTTTCTTGATTCAAACCCCCTGCTCCCTCCCCATAACTACAGGTTATGTGAACTTTGGCATAACAGGCAGGAGTCTGCACTCATTGCTGAATACATTTAAAAAGATGAAAGGAAAAAAATGCCTGAAACAATCAATTTTCCAAGACACTATTTGAAGATTCAGCGACAGAAAGCAGCAGGAGAGTTGAGAGGAAAATTCTCCGAAGGGCTGGTTCACTCTGTCTCTCCTGCCTCATTGCTGAATAGGTAATAAACAGAGGCAGCCAGTGACTGGCTGAGTAAATACAATGTGCCAAGTAGGCTCAGTCTCCGAGGGAACAAGGTATGGGGGGAGAGAGAGAGGAAGGATGAGATTGGAAGCGGTAGAGGGTTGGGAGAGACAGGAAGGGATGGGAAGCAGTGGGAGAAGGATAAAGGTAGTCTTAGGGCTTGGGAGGCTAGAGCAGGATCAAATCAGCAGCCTGTAGAAGAGCAGGTGAAAAATGAAAGCATGGAACAAAAGGAAGGATGAGGTACAGTAGGGATTGGAGAGGGTGTGAGTGAAGCAGAGAAGGTCCTGTTAGAAATGAACATCATCCGAGAGAGCGAGGGGCTGAAGGAGAGCAGGATGACCCTGAAGAAAATGAACAATGGAGGAAAAGCACAGAAAAAGAAGGTGAGAAAAAGATACAAATGTGAAAGAAGGGGAGACAGTAAAAAAACGGGATGTAGTAGAGAGGAAAAGAAAAGAGACAAAGAGAATAAGAGAGCAAAATTGGGAAGGTGCCGTTCACTGACAGTACAGAGGAGGAGCATTGACCCGCCTGCGGGGAATACAGTGAACATTTAATTCAGCTTCTGCCAGCTGCAGAACAGCAGCCTGTGAACACACACAAAAAAAATGCTCAGGCTCAGATGCAGGTCTTGTTTTCTGACAAATTATGAAAACCTCAAAATATAAAGAAACACAAACAGTCAGGCTGCTGGAAACTGAAAATAGTAATGATACCACTTAACTCATGCTCCCTGATACAGGTCAAAGGGGTTATTCTAGTTTTGGCATAACAGAAAAAAAATATAAATATCAACATCAGAGGTGTTAAGCAACTAAAACTTGTTTCTATGAGGAAGCGCTTTAGTAAAGCACTGCCTTCCATAGGATCCATGAGAGGCAAGGCAGCACCATGTTATTATAATTAACATGCGTTCTGATGCCACGTGCGTCTTGTAGCGACAGGAGTGCTGCTTCTACAGTGACCTTGTTCAAAGCAGGGTCTCTGTCTCCTCAATGCTCAATCCTCAAGAGCTTGGTAAATACATGCAGTCCTGTGGAACGATCCTAGAAGGAACTCCATGTCCTTCAAGGTGAGTCTGGAGAGTGAGGCATCTTTTTAGCCATTTAAAAAAAAAAAAAAACTGATAAATTTCTTAATGAAAATGTTTTTTTTTGTTGTTTTTTAACATCCTGTCAAATTTGCAGTAGTATAATAATAGGTTCAAGCTACCCCTTTCTAAACAGCATTTCTCATTGTGGATGTTCATCTTTTCCTGCAGTGCTGTCATACTGGTTTTCTACTTCACCAACTCTTTTAAAGAGATTTTGAAGTCAAAGGAAATTTGATAAAGATTTTTTTTTTAATTTGTTTTGCCAGTAGGAGTAAAATGCTTTACTTTTAGCTTTAAGTGCAAAACTTAAAGGCATCTCTTGAAGTGTAAATATATATAAGTATATTTGAAGAAGTGTCAAGAATACATAAGACCTAAACTACATTTGCAACTTTAAATTTGGTCTTAACTGTATAGCATTTACATATATTTAATGAGAAAGGATTTAGAATTAGTCGAATGAAAAGCTGGAGATGGATTTGGTCATTTCAGTACAAACTCAATTCTAAAAAAGTTGGAATGCTGCCAAAAATGTAAAAAAAAAAGACAATGTAATAATTTACAAATCTCATAAACTTGTATTTATGAGGTAGAGCAGGTCATCTACTAATTGGAGGGTTGATGGTTCGATCCCTTTCTGCTCCAGTCTGCATGCTGAAGTGTCCTTGAGCAAGACACTGAACCCCAAGCAGCTCCCAGAGTGTGAATGTTAGGTAGAAGGCACTTAGATGTAGAAAGTGCTTATGTGAATGGGTGAATGAGACATGCACTGGGTGCTCATGTAGAGTAGAAAAGCGCTGCATAAGAACCAGTCGATTCACCATATTTTATTACAGAACATAGAAAACACATCAAACGCTTGAACTGCGAAAAAGGCTTAGCAAGGCCTTCCCTGAAAAAGACATTGCCTGGATCTAGTATATGTTGCTCTAAAATCTGTATATACCTTTCAGCATTGATGGTATGTTTCCAAATGTGCAAGCTGCCAATTCCATAGACACTAATGCACCCCGATACCATCTGAGATGGCTATTGAACTAAGCACTCTCCTCTTTAGTCTGGAGGACGAAGCAGCCATGTTTCCAAAAAGAATTTCACATTTCGATTTGTCTGACCACAGAACAGATTGTCTCAGTCCATTTTAAATGAGCTTTGGTCCAGAGAAGACGGCAGCATTTCTGGACTCCTATTTTAAGCCTTGAGTTTGGCATTTTTATCTCCATGTTGTTTTTCTTTTGTTAGCCAGATGTGGATAACAGAATGTAGCACTAGACACACCTTGCTAGACAGATCTTGATAATGCTAGAAGATCTGTCTAGGAAGGTGTGTACACAGACTGTACTGGCGTATCACTAATTTTAAAATGTGAAGAAGAAATGGGAGAAACACCCTTCAATCATGTCATGAGAGTTTATGTTGCATAGTTTGTTCACCAAAGGGTGCTCTGCAACTTCCCTGCTGGCATGAGGCCACAAACACACCATAATCACACAAACCAGCTGATCTGAAAGCGAGTAATAAGATAATGAAATGTAACTAATTTTAGGGAGATTTATGTATCTGACAGAGGAAAAAAATGGTTAATATATTATATTATAATATCAGAGTTTTAAAATCAATTATATTAAAAATCCTGTAACCTAGAGAGAGAGATATTTGTCAAATCCTCTGAGTTTGGCACATACTCAACTCTGCTGGTCAAACCACAAATGCATTTTCCTGACAAATGTGACTATTTAAGTGGGAATAAACACGCTTTCCAACAATATAAGATTTATTGCCAAGAAGCACTGCTGCAAAGAAATAATCAACCAAACACAAATTTCCTTACTTTTTGTGTCATGTTTATGTATGCAGGAACACCCCATACATTTGCTCCACTTGTTTTTTTATCTGAAAAGCCAAAGCCACGCCACACTATTTTATTCTATTAAAACAACAGAAATGCTGCAGAAGATATCTCGTGCTCAGCACTTGAATTCTTGGCTTGCACACCGCTAGTTGTGTGAGTGTAATGTCTAAGATTGCCGAAAGCAGCCATCCACATCCTAAACAGGCTTGTAACCAATTTTCTGGTCAATGGACAACAAGTATTTTGTACACCCTTGCTGTTCTTTTTTTTTTTTTTTTTTCTCACTACCAACCAAACATGGCAAACCCAGAAACGGAGAACTGCCTTTCCTAAATCTGGCTGGGTGGCTTGAACAAACGCTCAGAGAATGCTTAGTGAGGCAGCGAAGGTTAAGTAATCATTAAACCAAGAGAAAAACAGATGCAGTGAAAATCAAATTCACAGCATCTATCCATGTATGCATATGGTTCACATAGAGAATGCGATGGGAGCGCTGATGAGTTCATCTTGCCATATAAACACATGCACATTTTACTACACATCTAATCTGTATGTAAATTGCAGCGTACACACCATCTGCATGCATGCATAAGTGCACTCTGACATGGCTTCACATTCTGAGCTTACTATGCAACAGAAGCGTGCAGTGGCCTTTTTGCTCTCACCCATAAATGCAAGCGACAGACTTAACAATGACAATAACTGACACGGAGGTGTCGGTAAATACCATACATTTTATTGTTCAGCCCGCTCTTTGCTGTGACAATGATGGATAAGGCCTGACCGCTGACAAAAGGCAAGGACAGAAAAGTACATAAGAACAAACAAGGCATACTACAAAGAGAACAATTTGGCTGCAACTCAATAAGCCACTCTCACTTTCTTTGCTTCTCATCATTCTTGTTACCAGCCTTAAGGTACAGCAAGCAATTACGGTGGGAAGAAGATGGACTCATGAAAACTTCTCTACCCAGAGAGGAGTGAAGCTCTGCCATTGTGCATTTTAAGACTACCTGAAATACTTAACAAAAACAGATACAGTAAATGCGCCCTAACTTTCAACTGTTGGTGGGTGAGCCGCGTTTGATTAATATGGGTGTCAACCGGCCTGACATTACTTTAGGAATGTAAAGCTAAATCAGTGCAAAGCTTTAATAAAGACAGCTTTCTGAATGATGCTGTATAGTTACTGTACAGGACACTACCACATATACAGTATGAATATTTGTGCTGGAAAGTTCAAACCCACGTGTGGATTCAGAGACATACTAATTCCCACTTTTACTGCAAAAGAGATGTACTGCATAAAAAGGCTGCTTGATTATTATTACTACAATGACCACGCAACATGTTGTTTGCTAGTGGTAAAGATTATACAAAATTATGATCCTGTGGGCTTATTTTCTAATGCATATAAGGCAGTACTGCACCTACAATGGCACCAACTCCACTGTTTTACTGTATCACAGCCGAGAATAGTCTTACAAAAAGAATGATGAAACTTATGCTTAAGTTACATTACATTTTGCAGATGGGATGCAACAGTGGCACTTAGACAAAAAAAGAGGTTGATTTTTGTAGTTTTCTCACTGTTCTCTTAGCCTGTTCTCCAGGTCTCAGGGATAAAAACCTTTATTTTGATGAAAATCTGGTGAGTTTCCTGCCATAGCTGTGGAGTGTTTACCAGTAGCTGGATATTAGCAAGGGTCATTTTTTTATATGAGGGTATCAGCTTAATTAAAAACCCACAAGCCTTGTTTGTTAGCCTCCCATCAACAATAGTAAGGAGTATTTACCACTTTTGTGAGCCGCCCCCTTTGATACAAGTTTTCCAAAGACCTTCTAACACAATCGCACATTTGAACAGAGTCTGACTACTCTTGGGGAATCTGTACATATGCATGAGCTCCTGCTTTGCACCGCATTTGATGCTTGGCAGCCCTTTGCTTGCACTCTAACAAGCAGCTTTTCTTCAAGTGTTTAGTCATTTTTAAAACATTCATTTCCAACATAACGCTGCATGAAAATCTTGCTAAGACACATTAGCAAAACAATCATTAAATATAGAGTTTTGCAGCTCAGCCAGTCAACCTCTGATAAAGACCCATATTTATGTAAAGAAAAGGAGAGTAAATCTTCAAAACAGTTATTTTACAGTCTTGCTTTTAAAAAAAAGTTTAAAATATAAATAAAAACAGAGCACGATGATGTGCAAATAATTTAAGACCCATATTTATTTGAAAATAGTACAAAGACAACATATCAAATTTTAAAATGGGTAATTTTCTAGATATTTTTGAAATATATATATGCTCATTTTGAATATAATGCCAGCCATACATTTAAAAAAAATGTTGAGACCGGGGCATGCTTTCCACCAACTTGCATCACTGTCTTAACAAGACACTGTAAGCAGTTTGGAACTGAGGAGACCAGTTGCTTTAGTTCTTTTTATACTTACTTTTTCTAAGATTTCTGCTGTTTTGCAATTTAGGGCCTCCTTTGTCATATTTTTTCTTCCATCAGATGAGTAACAGGTCTGTTCTGCAGGCTGGCCAGATTAACTCCCAGAGTCTTTTCCTGTAAAACGTTGCTGCTGTCATACATGCAGAAGGTTTGCATCGCCTTGCAGAAATAAGCAAAGCCTTCCCTGAAAAAGATATGGCACCACATAACCTGTATATATCTGGGTCAGTATTAATGGTGCTTTATAAATGTGCAAGGTGCCCACATCATATGCCCCAATGTTTTCTGTGTACTATTTTCAGTGCCATTTAATAATTTTTAGAAGATCGCATTCTGTTTATCTAAAACACATATTTGTAAATTTTAGTGGTATTTTATTCACTGTTTTCTTGTCCTTTCTTCTGAAAATATTTATGACACAAATTGATATTACACATTCATTATATGGACAAAAGTACTGAGCCACCTACACATTATACCTACAGGAGCTGCTCAGCCATGGAAACCCATGCCATGAAGCTCCCGGTACACAGTTTCTGCGCTGATGTTAATGCCAGAGTAGGTTTGGAGCTCTGCAGTTATTGAGTCAGCAGAGCACCGGTGACTTTTATGAACCATGCGCCTCAGCACTCTGCGACCCCCCCCCCCCCCCGCTACATGCTGTCTGCCACTTCATGGCTTGAGCTGCTGTGCTTCCAAAATGTTTCCACTTTGTTATTATACCACTTAAAGTTAATGGTGAAAGATCAAAGAGTGATGAATTCTCACAATACATTACATAATACATTTCTCCAATTATAGCACCACACTGGAATTCAGTGAGCTCATTCTTTCACAAATATTTGTAACGGCAGACTGCATGGCTAGGTGACTGATTTTAAACACCTGTGGCAATGAGACTGAAAACACCTGAATTTAAAAATGTGGCCCAAAACTTTTGTCCATATAGTGTACGCAGGGAAAGTTTTACGAATCCTTTGGAATGACCTGCATTTATTATTCATAAAAAGTGGCAATCCACAATCCTGGTTATCCCAAAGGGTTCACAATCTTTTTCTTATAACTGTAAATCAAAGTCATCAACTGAACTAAGACAACTGTGTGATATAATATTTTTGAGGACATGTGAATTTACACTCACTTATGGTCTTTCTTCACAAGAGGCTATTCACAACTTATGAGGGGGAGGGAAAAGGGAGGCTTATGATTTTTCTTTTTCTTTTTGAAAGTCAAACCCCAACCATATATTTTCACAGTCCTATTGATATTTTGATTTAACCAGGAGTTTTTAAACCTAATCCTTTCACATGTGGAATTTCTGACCTTTTTGATAATTACTGAATCCCTGGTAACATTAAGATATGTTACATGTTTCACAGATTTTCTATAAAAGCCATAGTAATATATCAGAAGCAGGAAGAAGGAATGCCCATTGCCTGGTGGTCCACGCCACTGATGGTGAATCAGTGTTGTCCAAAAGTATAATGGCACTATAATGCTGAGACGTAAGCTGAAGGAAAAAAAAAGTTCATTTCCAAGAGAAGACTTTAATTTTCCCGCTCTTCACATGTATACCCATCCCTACCTACTCAGAGCAGGAATGCAGCTACAAACACTGTAGGCACTGTGACCATGAAACACTTTCACTACAAAACTTAGCAGAATAAGAAAAACATGTCCCCAGTGTGTTTCAGAAAATAGAGAGGATTCCAGGCAAGTCCATGTGCAGTTTATAGAGTCTTAGAAAGAGTCTTGGCAGAGAGTCTTTTGGTCTCTCAGTGAGGTAAAAGACACTATTTGATTGGGTCCATTAATAGGCAGTTTCAGGGGAGTAATTCATCCCTTACTTAGCCAGGCACCACAAAGAAACCTTTTTATATTCTCCTGGAATTGCCTGCAGTGTAAGTTTAGGTGACCGAGGCATTTTATCTCTAACATCTTTAGCATCCATCAGATGCTCTGAATGTCCTTTCACATGTCGAGCCTGTGATTCACAGTCCACCAGCACTGCACCATTGTCCCCATCAACCATACGCACAGATTTCAGTTCAAAGGCTCTGGGGTTAAAGGTCACCACTCTGAGGTTCATGTCTGGCTTCCTGGGTGTTCCTGCGGCCCATTCTGGGGAAACGTGATGAAGTTTTCGACCGCGATGTCTTGGCTCCACCATCATTTGCTTGGGGCGAGTCTCTAGATAAGAAAGAACAGCAGGAAGGAGAAGAAAAAAACATGGAGTTTAAACAAACATCTGCTGAAGTTTATTACCAAGTTTATTATTCAAACACACCATTGATGCTGCATCTGGTGGCATAAATGCATCATTTCCCTTCTGCCACAGAACCTCTCTCCTTTGAAAACCAGCTAATAGAGTTGCAAAATGGAAGCGTATCTAATTGAGTCTTTGCTTCCCTTTAGTTACTATTACTACATCTGCCAAGATGTAGAATTGTTTTGGTGTTGTAAAGCCACTGAGTCCAGCAAGTCAGTTGTGTGATGAGAAAACAAAAAGTAAGATCAGAAAGTTCTAAAAAGATAATTTCTCCTCAAAAAATACTCTCCTTGGCATGTTTGCTTATATTCTTAATCTGTATATTTCAGTAAGAGGTTGGGAACATTTATTAAGGCCTGATGTCATCCAGGACAGAAACAGGCAAAAACTGCACAAGGGACATGCTATTCATGAGCAGAGCTTTTCACCCCACAGAGCATCTGACGCTAGCTTACTGCTGACTGATTGATTGGTTCAGTTATTTAATTCTTTTACTTTTCTCCAGTGTGTTTGGTTTTGATGCCAAAGCTTAAACACTAAAATAAGACAATATCCTTTCAAATGGACTGAATCAAATTCTGCTACAGCATGAACAATGTCGAGAAACCCACAGCTTGTGCTAGAATCAAACTGCAGTCAATTCTGATTGCATAATAACAAGCTTAACTTCTTTTTTTTTTTTCTTGTGAGGAAACAATTTTGGCCAGTTGATGACATCACCACCTTAGGTAAAGTGACACCAATCTACACAGCCTATAAAAGCCACTGATCCCTGAGCCTTATCTGATAATGATGAGCATGAATGAGAGGCACTTGTCAAAAGAAGGAAATTAAAGGCAGGAGACTGAACGCCTGGAGTTGAATGCTTTCTCTGTGTACCTGTGTTCCCCCGCTCTTCTTCTAGAGATTTTATCCCTAAAGGGTCTTTCAGAAAGAACCAGCAGCAAGTGCAGCAAATGTGTCATCATTTCTCAAATACTGTACATAAGTCAGTCACCTTTCACTACTGCTAGTGATAAAGCTGTGACCATAAAGTGTAAAAAATAGACATAGCCCCAAAAGGTTATCTACTGGGTTTTTGGCACATGTTTGGAGGCCTATAATTCAGCATTTTGGCTGCATCTTGCCATCCAGGTCTTTTGAAACCCGATATAACAAGCAAAAGGTGAGAAATCAGGGACGCTGCATGCTCATATCCTTGGTACCTGTCAACTGCAAAGTAGCCACAACCTAAAGCAAACCCTTGTTTATTGTCAGCTTTGCCCTAAAAATGGGACCACAGTTTACATAAAGTTAGCATCTATTAAATAACGTGACACTAGTGTTGGGACCATAAACTCATATCAGAAGAGTATTTATTGATGTCTTTTTCGCAGCATCCTGCTAACCATTATGAGGACTGCAGGTTTAAGGTTTATCTGCACTGGTTTCACCTGTTACCTGGATGCTATATTCATCTTTTTCATACAGCCTATGACAGTGATTCTGTAATATAAGCAGTGGGTTCAGTTGTTCAAGTTTCAATAAAGAAGAATGCCTTTCATTCTTGATGTCCAAATGGCTCCATTTAATGATTCACCACAGCTGCTAGAACGATGATTAAGAATATATGGGACATCTGAGTTGTCCAGTGTTAGGGACTTTGATTCCCACTTGAACAATTCAGGCTAAAAATAATACACTCGTGGCATAGTACTTTGGCTACTGTGAGACATATGCTTGCATGGAAGGCAGCAGGGGCTAAAAAAGTTGCACGCTGGGAGTGCCGAAAATCCTCTCATATTAACAGAAAAATGACAGAGACATGGAAGGAACAGTAACAGCACAGCCCTGCAAGCATCAGTTCAGATTCAAACAAGCATGAAAAACATATGACTGACAAGTGTCTGTGTCATAACCATCACGATCAGACAGCTTTAGCGTGCAGTGTGATCAGTTAATCTGAGAACTGCTTCAAATCTCTTAATATATGGTGAACATTTTTTTTCCCCCCCTCTGGCACAAAATGCACATTTAGCAGTGGCTCAAGTACCACTTATTCCCAGACCTCCACTTCACCAGGCGGGTTTAATCAAACGCAATCACACTATTTGAATTTGACAAAGATTGCAAAAAAAAAAAAATTATATGATGGGGAGTTTTATCAGCAAAAATCATACTAAATTGAGTGCAGCATGCAGAGTTGAAACTGCAAGCCACCTCATTTATTCATAGCAAACTGTGTAAAATGGCAAAATGTGTCAAATTAATTAGGCCTATGGATTTTTTTCCTACCTCTCAGCATGTGTTTGTCCTCGATTTGGACATGATATTGATTTGTGCGGGATAATAACTTTCCCAGGCACTGTTAGAATATTAATAACTTGAATGAAGAGAAACCTAATTAGAGTAAACAGGAACACAAATACAAGCACGCAACAAAACGATTGCCTAACCCAAAGGTAGGTTATAATAAACAGCACAGTTTGAATAATTATCTATTCTCTGCTGCACACACAAACAATGCCCCACCACTGTAAAAGATCGTATACTTCTTTTTTTTTTTTTTTAGGTCAAACTGCCTGAAACTGCTTAACACTGAGGAAAAAGGTGAGGTCTACAAAACTGTTTTTCCCCCGATGCAGCAGGTCAATAAGGCGAGAGCCCAGACTGAGTACTGTGTTCTGAGTAAATGGTAAAAGTGGTGAGTTTGAGCTGCATACTAAGTGGTGGCAAATCTAGGAAGAGGTGTTACCACATCGCTGTTCCAGACAAGTGAGGAAAATTACAGTATGCAAGACTACAGTGCAGAGTGTGGAGAGAGACAAAGAGATCTTGGCCCAGTTTTCTGTTGGCCATCAAGCACAAACAAATGTGTACAACACTGTCTGGCTTGTTTAGCATTTTACGCTCAAGCAACATCCACCCATTCACACACACGTTCATGTTGAACTTTTTATTACCTTTTGGCTATCGCACATATTCACATACACCAATGAGGCAACAAAACGGCACGGCAGTTCCTAGGGTGAATGCAATGCACAGATACCTGCTCATTAGTGCTAAATGACAGGCTAAGAAAGTGCTAAAATTTCATCTACTTGGTCTGATATGGTCTGTATCACATAGCAAGAAACACTACTTGTCAGAAAATTCCATTAAAATGCTCCAAAAAAAAAGGTAGAGTGGGAAAATTCAGTGACCTGAATTGAAACAGCCGACAGCAGTGGGCTAACACCTGCCTCTTTTGGTACATCTGTCAATCCAAGTGGCCACTGTCCTCAACTAAATACCAAATGGATGAGTTAGAGACGAACCCCATTTTCTGGTAGCATATAGTGAAGACATTCTTTTTAATGTAGTAAATTTGGGCATTTAAACATGGAAGTCTATGGGAATTGAATCACTTCTGATACTTTTTTCCCCCCTCTAAAAACTACTCTCTTTAAAAAAAAAAAAATATCTCAATCTTTTATAACCAAAGTTTCAAGTCATATCAAAACACAGAAAGCACTTGCTTCTGGAGCTTGCCTCGAATGACTACTCAAGGAACACTGTATGTTAATTTTATTGTGCTGCGCAGTGAAAACAAAAACACTACATCGCAAAGTGTATCATAAAATTCATTTCCACTACCTATTTGTACTGTATTTCCCATGAGACACATTTGAGCCTCTGGAAACAGACGCCATCCACTCTCACCTTAAAATCTCATCCTGTGACAGATTGGTGTGATCAAATAGCTACAGTAAGTGTCAGTGCTTTTGTCAAAGTAATGCAAAGTAAAATCAAAGTAGTGGGAACAACTTCCAACTCTCTTCTTTCTACTTCCGGAAGCACATTTGTGAGGTCAGACACTGATGTTGGATGAGAAGGCCTGGCTCACAGTCTCTGCTCTAATTCATCCCAAAGGTGTTCCATTAGGTTGAGGTCAGGACTCTGTGCAGGCCAGTCAAATTCTTCCACACCAAACTCGCTCATCCATGTCTTTATGAACCTTGCTTTGTGCACTGGTGCACAGCCATGCTGGAACAGGAAGGGGCCATCCACAAACTGTTCCCACAAAGTTGAAATTGTCCAAAGTATGTTGAAGCATTAAGAGTTCCTTTCACTGGAACTAAGGGGCCAAGCCCAACTCCTGAAAAACAACCCCACACCATAATCTCCACTGCTCTAGAGTCCAGTGGCGGCATGCTTTACACCACTGCATCTGACGCTTTGAATTGCGCTTGGATGCAGCTGCTCAGCCATGGAACCCATTCCACGAAGCTCTCTATGCACTGTTCTTGAACTAATCTGAAGGCCGCATGAAGTTTGGAGGTGAAGTGATTGACTCTGCAGAAAGTTGGTGTCCTCTGCCCACTATGTGCCTCAGCATCCGCTGACCCCGCTCTGTGATTTTAACATGGCCTCGTCGTGACTGAGTTGCTGTAGTTCCCAATTGCTCCCCTGTTGCTATAATACCACTAACAGTTGACTGTGGAATATTTAGTAGCGAGGAAATTTCATGACAGGACTTGTTGCACAGGTGGCATCCTATCATGGTCCCACGCTGGAATTCATTGAGCTCCTGAGAGCGATCCATTCTTTCACAAAATATTTGTAGAAGCAGTCTGCATGCCTACATGCTTGGTTTTATACACCTGTGGCCACGGAAGTAATATGAACACCTGAATTCAATGATTTGGATGGGTGAGTGAATACTTTTGGCAATACAGTGTATTTTCATAAGGTGCTGAAATCCCTGCATCAGCATGAAAGAGTTGTCTCATCAATTCTGGCTTTGACTGAGCCAAGAGCCTCTCTCAGCAGAGGGTCTTGGGTTCTGAACTGCTTTCTATCACTCTGTCTTTTTTTACGGGTCCCACAGATTTTTGTGTTCTTTCAATACACTGAAACATTTGTTATCTTGCATTCATGTCTCTCCACCCTTGGTGTTTGCCATTGTGTCATAAATGTGCCAGCCACCACACCTGCTGGTATCTTGGAAGTCCACAGTTAACAGAGAGAGAGAGAAAAAAAAAAAAAAAACAGCCATTAACAGATGCATTCAGTATCTGAAAGTGTGAAGTAAACAATCCAGAGCTACTTTAGGGGTGAAGGTTACTGTTTGTGTTGAAATGTTTTTATCTGACACTGTGGTCAGATAATAAAGTGAGGTACGGTTTCTTTCAAGGCCAAGCAATACTCAACCTTGCACCTCCTCCACCTCTGACCCCTCCCTCTGTCAACAGGATAGTGACTAGATTATTCAGGTTCTCGTCCCTCACTGAAGAGGTTAGACATTATGAAAACACCAAAGGGCCTCTTAACTGGCATTGTCAAGGGCTGCTGAGAAGCACACTGCCTTTCAAACCCACATGAGCCAATATTATTGTGGTATGCTGATCTGGGTTGATGAAGTGTCGTCTACAATTTCACTGAGTCGTGTGTAAAAATTCCAGTGTCACTACAGATTACAACAAGAATACAACAGCTATTTAACCACCGACTCTCTCTGCTGCCACTGCTGAATTTCATTAAAGGAACATATTCACAGCTGCTCTGCAACATGCTATATATGCCTATTTTCCATGGTGCCACTATGGTCACCCTGCAATCCAGAGTTTTGGCCTAGAAACCTGATTGAACACCACCAAAAACAAGTTTGTCAGCAATTTTTTTTCTCTTTCTACTCTAATGATTAACCTACTATGTTCTCTGAACACCATTCACAGAAAATAAAAATAAATAAATAAATTAAAAAAAATCTCAAGGATATGCCTCAACTGTGTACGCACTGAGATGTATATCAAGACACTGAATGGCAAGGAGAAATTAAGCAAGCAGAAAGTAATGTCACACTGTAGTTATACAAAACACAGAGATGGACTCACTCCTGAGGTGAAAACAATATCATCCACACAAGAAAAAATGTTTCATTTTGCCAGATGATGCTTATGTCTCAGGAGAAGAAACGGCATTCCACTCGGATGGTGTGACAGGTCACGCATGATGGCTGATCGCAGTAAGTGGAAACTGATGTGAATATTGACAGGAAATGACTGGAACATCTCATTTTGAAATGTAGCCTGGTCGGTAGGTGGGCAGCTGAGGCATCATACATTTTCACACTTGCTAGTTTGAGTGTGTGTGAATGTGTGACAGAGGGAACATACTGTGTATTTTGCATGTGCGAATTTGAGTGTTAAAGGCAGGGAAAGTTTGTTTTCAAGGGGCTTCCAGGATTCTGTCTCCCCATTTGTATCTTGTACAAACTACTCACATAGCAGTAGTGACAAATAATTCTTTCTACAAAATGTTGCATATTACACTGAAATAATAAACAGAAGCAAATGTCACAAACCATCTGGCTGCTATTTTTTTTTTTTAAGATGTCGTATGTGCAAACAGTGGTAAAATAATAATATACTCTTTAAATACGTAACAGTGGGGATGATATTTGAGTTTTCTGTAGACAAAAAGCTAACATTTATAATCTAATGCAATTGTTATGTAAAGGAAACAAGAAAAGTATTTACATTACTCCCACTCAAATCACCTGTGTGTTCCTGCTTGGAAATTTCTTGCAAAATATTCTCTTGCAAATTTCTGTAATACTGCAGCAATCTTTATCAGACAGGAACCATGCATCCACACATGTGCTGGCATGCCTTTCCGGAACCTACTGCACCTATGCACACAACCGCACATGGTATATTTAAGCTAATATTCAGATTTTAATGCGCCCATGTGTGATCACTTACTGACAGAAAGGCAGCAGCAGCAGCAGTGTCTCTTTGGTGGGGCTGGCTGTGAACTCTGGCAGCGCCTGGATCAGTTTGTTCATCACCATGCGAAGGTAGCCCTGCAGCTGCTTCCTTCTTTCTTCCACAAACTTGGCATCCTGCAGAAAGAAGGAACCAAACAGAACAAAGAAGGATGAAGAAAAACTTGCTGATGCTGAGGTTAAAGCTGCACCTTAATATATACAGTCATGGACTGATGACTGTGTATGATAGGATTATATTTCCTCATAGCACTGAAAAAGATATCACAATAAACATATTTTATCAGTACATATGTCTCAAGATACACACAAAATAAAAACAAAGTGTGGCTTTAATTCAAGGTTTCCTATACATTTCTGTGTTTAAGGGGAAAAAAATGCATAAACACACAAAGAAAAGAGTGTGCTACAAAAGAAATGTCTTCTACAAAGAAGCCCTCTTTGTAGAAACAAGCACAAATACTATATATCTTGCACATTTCTTTAAAACTTTTATTGATGTGAACATAATATAAAGATGTCAGGTAACAATAGTTTGGTAAATTTAAACACCAGCAAGAAAATGATTGCTTTTTAACTGTAGAGGTGACAGGAAGTACGCACATTTTCACGTGTGTAGAACAACCGCGGTTTCCGTGTGCAGACTGTGCAGTGCCAAGCTGAGCAGTGAAAACTGCTATGGAAAGGTAAGGAGTTGCATATTTTGACTTACAGACATGTAACTGGAAATATGTCTGACTGGTGTGCCAGATTCAGATCATTCAAAGGTATCCCCTGTGATTAAAGGCTTTCAGTTTTTCTAGCGTCCATACAAACCAACAACACTCTCTTGACTCTCTGCCAATGCCCAGGCTGTCCAATCCTTTCTAATCTCCTCTGACAAAAGATGTTGCATAATCCAAAAAACATGGATTTTTTTTTTTTTTTTTTTAAAGGATTACCACATTTATTATTTGTGTTTATTTGGTCATTTCAGTTCTGATATTTCTGATGAAGCACAGCGCTATGAGCATTCACACCCGCTTCCACTGACCGACTCTGAAGGCAGAGGCACAGAGCCACATGGCCAGTGTGAGCATGGCTAATCGGCATCCAGCAAGGCTCAGAACAAAGCCTGGGCAATGCTCCGCTTTACTCTGTGGTGCTTGGGAGTGGAACAAACAGCCACTGAAGGAGGCCAATATTTCCCTTTTTTTGTTTTTTTTTTTAAAACTACTGCTTCTCTTTTGATCTCAAATCCCAAAACGCATGTGAATTTAATTGTTATGCCTTGAAATACGCATGTGGTTCTTTTGAACAAGAAGAATTAAGTGTTTTTAACACAAAGGCTGAATATGTAACCATGGGAAAACAGCACTTTATATCAAGAAAATACAGCACGTGATAAAAATTCCAAAAAACAATTCACAATTAAAGTGGTAACACAGGACTAATATAGGTTATTGCTAGGGACGTTCCTGGTGACTAATTTCTTAGTCGACTAAACGAGGAAAAAAATTAGACTAACCGAGTAATCTAAAACTAAGAAACACTCAGATACAGTATGAAGTTCAATTTTTAGGACTATTTAAATTTTAGGACAAAAACTGTCTAAACCAAGGCATCTGAAACCAGTAATCGCATTCTTCAATAATGAATCACACTTTATATGCTGCTTAACTACTGTATGTGGCATTGTGCATTACGAACACTGTACTTTTTTTCCCTCCTCGGTCCTACTCTTTGCTGTGGTCAGTTTTTTTAAGATGCAAACACAGTTGTCCCTCTAGTTTTTTTTCACTTCTTTGTACAAACTTGGGGGAAGTAGCCAGAAATGGATGAGAAGAAATGATGCTTCAGGTTACACTGTAAAACTACTGGACCTAATAAAAATATCAGGCCAAGATTAACAGAGTTAAGGCATTTTTCTGTAACAATGTCAGGTGTAGTTGTGTGGCAGATCACTGCGTAGCATTTAGGACAACCATTTACGGCACTGGGCATCAACTAAAAGCTTAACAATTAGGCTAACAGACTAGTAGGTCTGGTACTGACTAGTGACAATAGGGACGATTAGTCGGCTGGTCGCACACATCCCTAGTTATTGTTATTATCTGGGATCCATTTGGAATTGGGCTTTAAATTTGTCTATGCAGAAATAGAGAAATAAGGCACTATTATTCCCCTCTATTTCTCGTGTCTTCCAGTTTTTTTTGTTTTTTTTTAAGATATTAAAGTAATTGTACACCTGTGACATGATGCCTTACAGGCAAACTGTGACTCAAGATATGTTCCTTTCACAGGAACAAATCCACACCTCACTGAGAACTATATCACTTCTAGTTTTGTAAACAGTGTCCCTGATGTCGACAAGACAGTGTAAAGCAGACAGAAAAGTGGGGGGAGAGAGGGTGAGAGGGATTCACACCCGGGCCACTGGAGTAAGGATTTCACCTTTCAGTACTTGGTGCGTCTGCTCTACCAGGGGAAGAGCTCCCTGCTACATCGTTTTCACCAGGACACGTGCACCAGTATTGATGTGCTGTTCCCACTAAAGTCGCACATTTTAAGACCTATACTTCACAATGGATTCATTTACACTGATAGTAAAAGTAAAAGAATTGCTTTTTTTCTTTCAATCTACAATGTCAAATCAAATCAGTTTAACCCACAACACACCCTAAAGCACTAATCTTGCAGTGCGGATCCCTACACATGATGCACACATTTGTGCACAGCAGTGGCTCAGCTGCAGCAATCAGAATGGATGTTTGGTAACAGGACGTGAAAGTTGAAACACTGTGAATAACTGCTTTGGCAAAATGTTAACACACACTAATTTAAATTCTTTTTAATAGATAGTACTGATTTAATATTCAAAAATGGAACCGACTCAGCTTGGACTTTGAACGTGAGAGGCACTCTCAAACTTTTAAAATATCTTTTATTTACTTTTTGATTATATTTTTATTCTATATTTCTATACTTTATTTGAAATTGTTCAATAATGAAATGACTGGGTTTTTCAATTATTACTGTGAATTCCAAAAGAATGCAAATGTAGAACAGTTTAGTGAACTGAGTCCAGGTTTTTCTTATTTGCATGTGCAGGGGATGACCTTGTAAAACATGTTTAGTGTACATGTTAAAGGTCAGATAACACCTGATGGAGCGGCTGTGGTTTAGGAGATAGAGTCGATCGATTCCCTGGCTTCTCCAGTCTGGATGTTAAAGTATCCTTGGGCAAGATGCTGAACCCAGAGTCACCCCTGATTCATCTATCAGGTGTGGATGCAAATGTTAGGCAAAGGTACTGTTTGAATAGTACTCTACATTGCACATTTCATACAGGCAGGATATATTCAAGTAATGCATTAATGTAAAACAATTTAAAGAAAATCATCATCAGTTTTTCCTGTGTGCTGAGTTGGTAACTGTGTGAATCACTGCATAAAATGTAAACCGTGTGAAATGTTGTGACCAGAAACGTCCTTTATGGAGGGATATTAGCTGCATTTGGTACAGTATTTTCACATTTTGCCAGTCTGAACCTACAAAAGGTAGGTAGGTGATATGCAGGGCAGCTGCTAGAGAGAACCTTTAAAATGGTTCACTGTAGCCCCAAGTAGTAGATAAGTATTGTAAGTTTAGAAGAGTAGGAGTGGATAACTAAACTCTGCTGCATGCTGGGTAAAGGAGAACGGGGTAAGAGCGGGTAAATCTGATGTGTCAGATTAGGCTGTGCATGCCAGCACGGGTTTCATGCTATGTCAACACAACAAGGGACACCCTGCTTGCTTTCACGGATGTCAGAGCAGTAATAACACTAATGGACATCATGACAGATTCATCCTCTTGTGGAAAAACAGAGGAGGTTTGAAGAGAGAGGCCAGGTGCTGTCTCTTGTTCAAGAGGGCAGAGCGGAAACTACTGTGGCATACTGATGCTGGTGCAAGGCAGATTCTGTCCTCAAAAATCTGTCCTCTTACCTCCTGCTATCATAACACTGCGCTTTACTTGCTCCCACTTTCCTTTTTCAACCACACTGCTATACTCATATAATGTGCAGCCTAAATAAGTCTTGACTTATCATAAAGACATACAAACTACATACATATACTGTATCATTTCTACTATAAGTAGCTATACCTACCAATGCACAGCTAAAACTACTGTAAACCTCAACTGTGCAAAGAAATCAGTGCAGCACCATGACTGGCCCCTATATTTCCTGCTTTGGCTGTTAATTGGCTCTTTGGGGGCAAATGAAAGACAGTCCTCATCTTTTTAACACTACAGAATTATCTCACAAATTGCTATTCAGGATTCTGAGTGCCATGTCTCTATATGGTAGAATGTAAAACCTGATTTCACCATAACCACAGCGCTGTATGTGCTGAAAATGCTAACTGAAAAGCCACAGCGAAAGAGGTACATCAAAGGAAAGCTAGTTGCCAAAATAAGCCGCCTCTGGATAAAGCTAAAGTTATTATTTTTGCTTTCTTCTGTGAAAATACATCTTTTGATAATTTGACATTTTGTCAACCCTGACTACATGTGTAAGGACTTTAAATTAATTTAGCCATCTATTTTCCTCCACTTATCCATTTCATGGCCACAGTTGTGCTGGAGCCTCTCCTAGCTGTCATAGGGCGAGGTGTGGGACACACCCTGGAGATGCTGCTAGTCTGTCACAAGACTAACTTAAGCATTCAGAAGTCAGAAAACAGGTCTGACACACTCACATTAACACCAATTTAGAATCTCCAATTAACCTTATATGCATCTTTGTACTGTAGGAGGAAGCTGGAGTACCCGAACAGAACAGGCACGTGGAGAACATGCAATCTCCACACAGAAAGGCCCCCAGCCGGCCGGTGAATTCAAACCCAGGACCTTCTTGCTGTGAGGCAATGGTGCTAACCACTGCAATACTGTGCACAATAAATTTCAATAATAAATTCATTTTTATATGTGAAATATTTATATAATTATTAACAGCAGACAGGTTAGAAAGATATTTAGCAAACCACTTTAAATTAACATACTGTTGATCACTGTATGGACGTAAACAATATTTGCATTTGGGTCCTCTCACCACACATCTACACATTAACACTGCTGTACACAGTCTACCTTGACTGTGTCATGATAAAAAAAACAACAGATGAGTCTTATCGGTTATTTATCAGCATCATAGGTTTACTCGTGTGGTTTTGTCAGCGGAACAAGACCCGATGTGGGATTATGAGATGGTCATGTAATGACAGACGGAAAAGCTGAATGTACAGCACACATATGTACACACAGCACAACTAAATGTCACCTCCCAGAGGGACAGATAAGCAGGAGACAGGAGCTGCCAATGGAACAGAAGTGTAAAGTAGTCACATATGCGTCAGGGTCTCCACAAGTACTCAGTGAATTTGCAGCCAGCTTTTCGGTATTCAAGTCTGGAGGAGGGAGGGGAAAAAACTCTAAATAGATAGTGGGAACAACGGAATGTTGCCTGGCAACAAAAAAACTCGTTCCAAAGTGATTACACCCTATGGTATCAACCCATTCTAACCCCCAAGATAAAATCAATGCCTTTGACCAAGACTTCGATCCTGCTTGAGAATTTCGAATTACTGTGTTTACAATGAAATAAATTCCTGCTGTGGCCTTTTTTCTTTCCTTTGAAAAGAGAGGAAGGGCAGATTTATGGACTTTATAAGAAGGAAGCCTGAGGCAATGCTTGCCATTTTCTCTCTCAGCAATTCGCATAATTATTAGAAGCAGAGGGTAAACATTTAAACACTGTATCTGGCACTTGGTGTCTAGTAGGTATTTCCTAAAAAAAAATAAAGTTTTTCACCACTACCTACTCAGGTGAAATAATAATAATAAGCTATCCTTAGTCATCACATTAAAGAGGAACCTCAACCTGAGCTCTCATTTAGCCTGCAGTCCACTTGAATTAAGAGAATGGACAGCACTGGTACATGCTGGCAACAAAACAAGGTCAAAATGTTCCACAAAGTCAGCCCACACTGGACCCACAGTGGGGCTGAAGAGGCTGCTCGCTTGATGCCTTGTTTAAACGCTCTCACATCTACGGGTCCGGATCATGCATAAAACATCACATGCAATTCAGGAACGCTCATACAAGACCTTCACAATGCCTCCTTTGTTATAATTAAAAGAATATAACATGTATATTGCATAATATGTGAGCACAACATACTAAGACTTGTTAATAATTCACTTTGTGGTTTCTGATTAATTAATTAGGGCAGCCTTGGCTCTCTTTTTGTCTCTATATGCACAGATGGGACAACCGCCACCAACGGCACATGGTACTTGTGTAAGTGCCATTTCTTCCTGGTATGACTACGTTTCAGTCAGGATTTTGATCACTGTTCACACGCTTGAATAAATGTCAGACAGCTTTTCTAAATATTACACTACTATAAATGAACAAAGCTCGTGACTTGGCTGTTTTTTTTTTTTTTTTTTTATCTCAAAACCTAGCGTCAACTGTGACTTCACAACTGTAACTTCACAACTGTAACTTGAAGCTTTAGATTTAAGGCTGAATATGTTTAGCATCAACAGAGATCACCAATCACCCCATAGGTGATTTAGTGCCATTAATCAATAGCAGTCCATATAAAATACATCAGAGTACACTGCTTCATCTTGGAGGACACATGTTTATACTGCAACAAGGTTAGAATTAAAATCAGTGAATATAACCAACACTAAGATTTTCAGGAGCAGTTAAGTTACACTTTAGAGATACTGTTACACTTTCTAATTGCTAATCACCAATGTAATGCTGTGTGCACATCTTGACAGACTGTAGGATTAAAAGTGACTACCGACTTCTATCGCTCTCTTACCACTTTGCTAATGCTCACTGACTACAAGGGAACTAGCCTGCTATTAATGCAAGACCCTGACAATTATCAGACCTGTTTTCTGTCCTCATCTGCAGTAGAAATTTTCATAGGTAAGAAAGAGAGAAAATATTTCACACCTTGCCTCTCCTTCAACCTCTGGAAAACAAAAGACACAGCTCCATTTATGGCTTTGAAAAGCAAAAGACAGGAAAAAAGCTGTACTAAGATTAATTTGATCAAATCTAAGAGCAAGTGAGTGACTTGAGTGAGCCGGGGGGGGGGGGGGGGGGGGGGGGGGGGGCAGCGATACAAATGAGCAGAGGAGAGAAACTGACATTAAGGGAAGACAACAGGGAAAAAAAGAGGCACAAAATCAGAGAAAAAAAAATGGACAGCTGGACTCCGGGGTGTGACAACGTCTCTTTGATGTCATCATTCTGCCGCCTCTGTGCCTCAACGTTAACAGGAGGGAGGGACTCGACAGACACGAATCAGGAACATTTAGCTTGTATGCGTGGGCTGGCCCCTGACAAATCAGCTGTTTAAGAGCTGTCATAGGCAGACAGCATGCATGCATGTAACATCTTCTGTTTTATTTAGTTAAGCAGCTGGTCAGTAAAGAAAGACAGATGCAGATGAAAATGATGATACAGAGACTATGATAAGCCCCAAACTAACACCACTATGGGGGAGACCAAACTACCACTGGCTGTGGTTTTTGACTATAAAGACAATGATGCCCTGAACATTTAAATTTAGATGAGTTTTAATTGATGCTTGCCATATTCAGTGACCTCCTAAAGACACCAAAAAAAAACTTTACAGAGAAAAATCCTGAAACAAACTTAGTTCTTAAATGAGCCACTGAGTAGGTTTGATTCCTACAGAAGAAACATCACTATGTTTTACTTCTGCATCTGTTTCCCATTCATACCATCTCATCTGTCACACAATTTCTAAGTTACAAAAATAAAAACAGACCTTGAGTTAGAGCCATGCAACTTAAATGTAACAATCTACCACAGGACTTTTACTTTGAGAATCACTGGCCTAAGGCAACATTAATCCTGTGTTTCCTTGTGACCTTCTTAAAGCAGAGATGCAAAAATCACAAAATCAGCTTGAGCTCAAATTTCAAAAAGTTCTAAGATTTACATTTAAAATTGCTCCAAAGAGTCACCTTTAGAGTAACCAATTTAGTGAGGAAAGAGATATTCATCAAGTGACCTTCTATTTATAGTGAATCTTTAAAGTGATTATGTCAGAGAACAATGACCCATCTGCAGCAAGAAATTGGTCAGGAACAGCCAGTGCATCACGTTTAATTTTAAAAAACTTAAAAATAACTTATAAAACTGCCTAAAAAAGGATGTGAGGTGCAGACTTTTTCTACATGTTTCTGCACTGCAGTAGTGAAGAATCCAAACAGGGTGTGCAGATTACATAAAACGTCCAATCAGAGTGCAGGATTTATACCTGCCCAAGAAGTCAGTCAAATGTTGAATGACCTCACTAATGTATGGGTGTGTGTGTGTGTGTGTGTGTGTGTGTGTGTGTAGGTTAGCTGTTACATGATATTGGTATATGTCAAACATTCCATAAGTTTCCCAGCAACATAATTCTATAGCATAGCTGATGCTCTTTGACAACTTCAGAAACGTGTCTCTCTGAACTGTCAATCATTTCGGGAAGCGTCGCTGCATGTGTTTATGTGCGCTCATGTTAACAGGCAAGAAACACAGAGTACGTGGCATGTAATACAGTTAGTAAGGGGTGTGTACTCACCCATCTCCTCTGCTACCTGATCTTCACTGACAGCTGGTGTGTTTCATCCTTAGAGCGAACCACAGCAGCGTGCATATTCACGGTGCAGATAAAGAGCTTTTGAAGGTCTCTCTCTCTCTCTCTCACAACACACCACGTACCCTTTTGCTAACATTAACATTTCTCCATCATTAGCTGGATATAATAGTGTGTGTGTGTGTGTGTGTGTGTGTGTGAGAGAGTATCAAAGTCAGCTTTGGATTTGCAAAGTGTGTCTGTGATGGTGGAAACCTTAAATCAGACTGAAAGCACAACAGACAATAACAAAAAACAGATGGACTGGCAAAGAATATTTAACACAGCAACAGCTTTTGTCCACACAGATTTCAATCAAGAATTGGCACTGTAAACAGACAGGAGACAAATTAAAGGAAAAATGAGGCGTCTAAGAGTCAGGTGCCTCCACATGCATCCAAAACTGTTTTCATACACCTTGGCACTGATTCTTCGAGCCTGTGGAACTTTTCTGGAGGGCAAAGCGACAGTCTGCCATGGGTGTTCAATTGTGACTGGAATGACTATTCTGTGACAGCTTGTGCCCTGTGGATAGGAGCACTGTCATGCAGGAAAAGATCACTCCCATCATGATAGAAATGCTTTATCAGAGGATAAAAGCGATCAAAAAAAAAAAAAAACTTTCCTAAAAATGAGCCATAAAGGCAATTTTCCCCAATTTTCCCAATTACAGTGGATGTGGCTTAGATTGATTTTTTTTTTATCTCCTGATTGCCAAAATCTGGGAGAACAATTTTTTTTTTTAATAAACTAAAATTACATAGTCTGACAACACAGTTAGGATAATCACCAGTGATGACCTCTGAGGGTTAAATTATTACGTTTTAAATGAATGTCTCCCAAATAAATCATTTATTTCACTTTAGCATTTCAGCTAGCTTTACAATTTCCTTTCGCCCAGAGGTGGAGTGTCCATGACTTCCAAAACAAATTTCACTTGTTTTTTTCTTTCTTCCATCTACCTCGCCTCGGTCCACCATAAGAGTTCAAGTCGTGTTTCTGCTAGCTACAGTAGCTGGCTATTAATACAGGTTCTAGATACATATTAAATTCTTTTTCAATTCATTTGCTCTTTTTTCATTAACGACAAAATAAATACAAGTCATATGTTTTATCCATAAGTTAAACTGCCTTTTTAAAAAAAAAAAAAAAAAAAAAAAACAGTTTCTTTTAAATGTGCTGTATACTACATTCCTGTTTTCAAAAGCAGCGCTGCTCTGTGCTTCACTTACAAAGTACTTTTAGAGAGTCTGAAACAAACACTCACTGGACTAAAATAACAGGGAAACTCAACACAGCAGGCTTGCTGATTACTAAGACAACCAGGTACACAGGCACACATACACAAAAAATACACATAAAAATACCATATACAGACTACATGCACTCACACACACCTTTTTTTCTGTACAGCTTTCCTTTTCAGAAAGAAATCTATGCTTTGCTCACATACACAAACACCAAACTAACAACCATCTGATATTTATCACATTTTTAAGTTAGAAATCCCTCCACTTGCTCCTGCACTTGATTTTAGTCTGGACCAAAGGCCATGACCTCTGGCCTCGATTTTTAAGCATGGGACACGGTCATCTTTCCCACTGTGTTGCATCACTTTGGGAACAGAGGGAAGAAAATGCTGGAGTTTAGAAAGCAAAATATTGGATCTTCTTTATTATGAGAATTAAGCTTCAGTTTGGAGTCTCCTGTTATTTTTGTATGTTTAATGTACAAAATTTAATGGGTAAAAGGGCTGGACTGCAGCCAGGCCAGTTTAGCACCTGCACTCTCACTTAAGGAGCCATGCTGTTGGAATACATGCAGAACGAGGTTTAGCATCGTCTTGCTTTAGTACTCACTGCATTTCCTTCAAATTCTGCCTAGATTGCAGAGCGTGTTGCTTCAAAACCTTCAGTGCTGATAAAGTCTTTACACATATGCAATAACACCCTCCCATTCCATCACTACTGCTGGCATTTGTGTGCTGATACCAAGTGAATGGGCTAGCTCCTCTTTAGCCTAAAGGACTACGAGTTCATGATTTCCAGAATGTAATTTTACAGTTTGTTTGGGAACAGAGAGCGAAACATATGCTCTGTCCCAACTCTTTTTTTTGTTGCTGGCATCAAATTCACAATCAGCACATGAAAATAAATAAATAAATAAATCTGCTTCTACTAGTGTGCCATTTTCATTTTAAATACAGGTAATAAACAATATGCAAATCATTGCATTCTGTTTTCTTGACGTATAACAGAGCATCCAAACTTTTTTGGGGAAATATGTTGTTTTTTTGTTTTTTTTTGTTTTCCCTTCCAGCAGAAAATGGTGCCCCTGCTTTGAAATGTGCTCAGAGAGTAACAAAACCAAGACTACTTTTTCTGTCATGATGGGCTACTTCCAGGAGATGGTAAAAACCAATAATTCATACAGACTGCACTGTAATGGGCTTTCAAAGAGCTTTCCAGAACACGATGACACCAACTGTCCAGGCTTTTGAGAGACACATGCACTTCCACATGATACCACATCATAACGGAGACAGACACACACACTTTGATAGCCTCTCCTACTTCTTCTCACATTTGCAGTGCCTCCAACACAGCGTTCAGTCCACTTTCTAACCATGAAAGTGCAGTGTCTTTGAAGGTGGGAAGTCAGACCGCATCTTTTGGCTGTGGCGGCACTAAATCCAACCAGCCACAGAATTGGGGTCAGAGCCAAATTATCCCCCAAAGGTTGTAGAGCGACAGTGGAGAACAGGATGAAAAGGAGCAGGGGGAATGGTAAGATGAGGAGAAAGGTGGGGGCTCTCCAACTAGAAAGGAAAACAGGACTTGAGAACCCAGGCAAGCAGTTGAAACTGGTGAAAGTGGAGGCATGATAAACTGATAGGGTTGTTAGAGTTGCTCCCCCCACCCCCTACAAAGCTCACCATCTTAAAAGGCTGCAATCAGTTTTTACAGTCTGGGATTTAAAAAAAAAAAAATTATGAACATTATGCAAGGAAAGACCTCTTTTATAAGGTTCAATCCGCAATATCTGGTTTGAAATATATTTCAGTAGCAGCGCTTCCTGCATTCAAAGTGAATTGGTTTAGGATTATATTGTGTTCTTCTATTTGGTTTTGCTTCATTTGTTGTACTTTCTTGTGTGGTTCTGCTGTGAGCATTTGCAGCATGTTTCTGTATTAGGTTGCGTTGGGAGTATCTGCTACACAATCTTCCATGCTTTAGAAGCACCACAGCCGACAAGGTTATGTGTTTGTCTGTCTGTTAGCAGGATTGCTCAAAAGGTTATGGACAGATTAGAATGACAATTTTACCAGAGGTGGGCCCAACGTAGCAGTGATTAACCAAGATAAATTGGACATTTCAGCTCATAATTTCACAAACACATACCACACTGAAGCTACCAAACAGCTTGTCTTATTGGCAGGTTGGGGCACATTATTTGACATTACTGAAGTGAGAAACTGAGAGACAAAGAGAAGGCTAAGGTGACTAAGGGTGAGACGAACATATTTACTACCAGCTCACCTTGTTCCCTATGGCTTTCTTGGGTGGGAAGTTGAAGGTGTCCACCTGTGGAAACTGTGATCTCAGATGATTGTGGAGCTCCCTGAACTCGGTGTAACGCCTGTACACATTCCACTCATTGTCCAGGATGCGGATATACACCTGAGAACATGCAGACACATTTGGTGGTTGTCATTATCAACACAATGATAACTTAGAGTATCCAGTCCTGATTTTACAAAGGCTGTAAAGCCCACAAATTGGTAATTCAAAAGGCAGTATAGGACCTCCAGCAATCATTAAATCTCCTAATGATATGTCACTTACATTACTGTAAAATGTATTCTAATATCTACATTCTTAAAGATATATGGGTTTAATTTTTTTGTAAAAGGAAAAATGTCGAACACACCAACAACCCACTGTACGTAACAGCCATTCTGCAGTCCCCATATTGATCATTAAGCTCTGATGGTGCTTTGCAATAAATGAATCAGAAACAGGAATGAGTTCCTGTCATTCTAGTAAATGTGTATTTTCACTTACATATTGCACCACATAACAGAAAGAGTCTATAGACGTGGCTGTGCAGCCACCATTTCTATGCACCATTAGTTGCTTTATTCAGACTCATGAGAGATAGAGGGAGCAGAAAGAGAAGGAAAGATGAGCCTATTACAAGAAAGAGGGGGAGTTGGGTTCCATTTTCACAGCAGAAAATGACTACACAGAGACAAAAGAGAGAGCAGAACAGCTTTTGAAAATTCAATTTTAAAGCAGCCTACCACAAAAAAAATACAGATTTGATTCAAGTATATGAAAACAGAAACTGATTTAAAAATCCACCAAATGAACTTCAGTATAGTTCCCCCCACTACCAAGCAAATCAACAAATTGTGTTAAAAGACAAAAACACCCAAACTGTGATACAATAATGAACCAGATCCCTTTCAAACCCACATAATACTAAAAATGTCCATAATGGGCATCACTGCTTTTATGGCTAACAGCAGTGATGGAGTAGGTTAAAATGATAATGAACACTGAGAAGAACCTTAAAAATACAGAAAACCTAAGCAGAATCATCCAACTTTGTAGTATTGTGAAAAAGTCTTGAGCCACCCCTCATTTTTATATATTCTTTATGTTTTACTAGGAAACTGGGGAGTAGGTGCAGCTAGTTACTGAAACAGGTGCAAACACACATGGAAAAAACAGGATACAAGGCAAAAACAGAATTCTAACAAGCTTGTAAGTCAATATTTGGTATGACCACCTTTATTCTTCATAGCAGCCTGAACTCTCTTAGGCGTCTTTCTATTTCTTTAAGTTGTATTCAGGAATAGCTCAGGAGTGTTGGCTGCCTTTTGTTCCGTTCTCAGTCAAGATTGCTTGATACCGCTTTCAATAATCTTTAGGTTTGTGCTCTGTGGACGCCAATCCATTGTGTTCCATTGTGTGTTTTTCTTTCCAGGTATGCTTTCACTGCACTGGCAGTGTGTTTGGGATCATTCCCATACTGAAGAGTGAAGCTGCTTGCAGTCACGCACTTTCCAGATGGTATTGCACGGTAGATCAATATTTGACCATATTGTAATTCAGTCAATTTTGACAAGATCTCCAGCACCAGCCTCTAGACCATGTTTTATAGATGGCTGTAGACACTCACTGTTGTACCTCTCTCCTGACCTCCTCTGTGTATATTGACTATCATTTGAACCATCCATCCATCCATTTTCTGATAAATGGATGAAACAAAGATTTCAAATTTTTAATCACTCCATCAGACCTCTTGCCACTGTTTTTTTAATCCAGTTCTTGTGTAGTTTGGCATCTTTAATATAACTTTTCATTATAAAACTTGACTTACTGAATATTTTTGTCAATACTGAGACTGATTTACAGTTCTTAAAATACATCTAATGCTATTTACTATCATTTTCAGCTGTATCGTTAACAGCTACTGGAAATCTTTCTACATTTTGTTCGTGTAAGCCTCAAAGGTGGTTTGACAGACATAGGAGTGAGGAGATAATGACAGATTTTTTTTTTTTACTGAGAAGCAACATTTGCTTTACCTCAGTGAACTTTTGTCAGCATGGATGCTACTGTGCAGTCTAGACTACATAGCAAACATAAAAAAATGTGGCACTTTTGACAGCCATTAAGAGCAAACCAGCAGCTGAAGCTCTGTTAGCCTCTCCAACATGTCTTATGGCTAATATCTGAGCAACAGTAATAGGCATGTCTAGACAGTGTTAACGTTATAAAAGTAAATCAGATAATAATACTTTAGCAAGTAAAATCAAATAATTGGTCCAAAATCATGTGCTGTAAATCATATCTTGGCTCTCTATTGAGGAATATATATAAATGGTAAATATCACACACTATGACTCCTTCTCTGTGCCCACTTTGTTAATTGACAATCTTTTTATCTACAGTATAGTCACAGAGTAGTGAAGTAATATGCTTAGGGAAAATATAACTGTAATAGATTGTGTCCTCAATAAAAACTAGCTTGTCATCTAATGTTATGTTTAAGCAACTTGTCTTAAGAGCAGCTGTGCCAAGAAAAGACCTAAATCTGGTGAATGACAGTAGTGGCTGACAAGATGGGAGAAGACAAGGCCACTAATGGACTGAAGACCTGTCATCTCAGCACTTCATGTCTGACCTACAGAAGCACATTTAAGTTTTTACCAACTTCATTTTTGCAAGTTCAGAGAAGCTCTGCCCTGGTACAGTATGGTGTAATTGTGTGTGTATGTGTTGATCAAAGTGGATGATGGAGACTCAGCTGACAAAACTGGGGCATGATGACTACCTCATTCAAGACACATTAAAGCTTCTTCGACTTTGTACAGGTCTTTTTCACAGCACATATTTTGACAGCTGATGGGAAAAAAACACAGGTGTAATTTAAGCACACCAACAACAACAACTGCACTGCATTAGACCCAGATTAGAACATTAAATTAGAATCTAGCACTTGCTCACCATCACAACTTTTGCTAACTGGGACACTTTAAACAAATCAGTTTTCATGTGTCTTTTTTCTGCTATGACAAAATATAATGTGCTGTTAAGCTCAATATAAGCCTGTGTAAGTAATTAGGCTTCAGTTTTTACAGCCTACGGTTAGCTGTTAGCTATGCCCTCTTCCTGTTAATGGGCTTTCCTTGGAGCCAGAATTTACAGAACACACCAGTCTTATTAAGAGCTGGATCTACTATTTTTTCTAAGATCCACATGGAGAGCTGAGGATCACCACCACCACCTTCCAGTGACCATTTCACACAAGGACAGTTGACTAACTTTTATTGTAATAAGCTGGGATATGCGGACAATCCAAGTCACTAGTGGCTGTTATGAAGCACTATCAGCTGAGTCACTAATGGCGCATGTGTTCAATTGGTAACACAGTCCACACTAACCTTTTCTTTAGTGTAAAGTTCAAAGTAGCTATGACCAGGAATGTGGAGACTGGGATTTTATTTTAATCATCCAGCAACAAGGTTGGGTAGTTTTTTAAAAATGGTGCAAAACTGGCTCCAACAGAGAAACAGCTGCAAACCTAATTTATAAAGTTGGCCATTTTTTTAATCATGTAAATTTAGTTGGGTGGTTAATACATTTTTCTGTGGTGTGACAAATTCAAAACACATTTATTTCTGCTTTACACAGATTTGACAAAAAGTTGCAGGGAACACAGGGGAAGCATGACTGAAACAAGAGAGAATACAAAAAAACAATAACCAAAAACAGAACTTAGACAACTAAACTAAGATGGTCCGAGAACACAAATACTAAACAGAGAAAACCAAACAGCATATCCAGAACAAAGGACCAAACACACAAACATTACAACTACAATGAGAACCAAACTTTAGAACTACTATCTCAGACTTTGAACTAAACAAGAATTCAAAAGTCCAAACACAGAAACACTGTTTTCAAGACCCAGAAACATGACAGCTTACAATTTGCATGTAAAGGAAATTTACATAGATAAATCAAATCAGACAAAAGTGTTCAAAATCCTTTCAATCTGAAAGTCCACATCTCTCTGCCTGCCTCAATCATTCCATCACTGTAAAGAGGGAAAGAAAGGCATATCAAAGTCAAACTTAAGGCCACGAAAAGCAATTAGTGTAGCATTTACTCAAGAGCCAGACATCTCAAATCATCTCACACGTTATTTTTAAACTGTGTGGAGAAAGACGTGCTTTTAAATATTCTATATGGTCTGTCGAAATGACCCATTGATTATAGAGGCCAGCGCAAGTTACTTTGAGGTCTTGCCATAAGGACAAATTAATGTATTTTGATACTTTTTTACTTCTAAAATATAATGCAATGTATTTCTTAGACCTAAAACCAAATTTCTTTGAGTTTCTCCGATATCTTTCATTTCCCTGACGGAACCTCCCAAAGGGATCAATAAAGTTCTGTCCAGAAATGGCTGACAAACAGCTACCAAGAGTAAAGTGCATAATAGTCTAAGAGCTTAAAGAAAGCACCTAGAATAACTTCTAAGCAAACTGAAGACTTCTCTCACACTGACTAATGTGCACATAAATGAGTCCACCACCAAAAGTCCAGTGAAGAACAATTGTGTGCATGGCAGGTCTGCACAGAGAAAGCTAGTTCTCTGCAAAATTTCAATGCAGTTTACTTGCAGTTTGCTAAAGATCACATCGACAAGCCAGAAGGCTGTTTGAACAACGCTCTGTGGACACTGGGACTAAAATAGAACTTTCTGGTGCTTGGAGACAGGAAAACACTGAAATCCAGCAATTCAGAATCCCGTCTGTAAATCCTGGTGATAGCATCATGGTTTGGCCTGTATTGCTGCATTTAGACCAGAATGGCTTGTCATCATCAATGAAGAATTTTGAATTATGCCAGCAAAGTTTACAGAAAAATATCAGACCATGTGTCCATGAACGCACTGTAAAGAGAAGGCAGGTCATGCCACAAGACAACAACCCACAGCACACAAGCTGTTCTACCAAATAACTGTTAAAGAAAAAAGATGATGCTTTGGAAAGACCCGAGTCAAAGTCATGACCCAAATACAAAAGTAAACGGATCTGAAATGATAGGTTCATGCAGAGAAACCCATTCTTGGAGTTGAATGTGTTCTGAACATTGAAATGTGCAGGACGTGAGTCATCAACACTTATCGGAAATGTTTAGCTGCAGTTATTGCTGCGCAGAAATATTGGACAATTTTTCATAATAAATAAATAACCATATCTAATATTTTAGAGTCACATGTTTAATTGGGATCCAATTTTCTCCTCTTACAACTGGTGTGATAATCTAACAAGGTTTCAGGTCATATATTTGCAGAAATACAGAAAATCCAGCAACTGAATTGCAACATGTCAACTATAGGTTCTGAGCCACGAGAGCCGCGTTAGCAGAGACAAGATGAAAGAATCTGTCCCACACTGTGAAGTTTCCCAAACAACACATGGCTCCTAACCACAGTGTAACCACAGCAAGCTTAATCCACTTTACAGTCTCATTTATTTATGGGTATACTTATTTATGGGTAGGCATTAGCCTTTGCACACAGCTACCAGCTCCTTCCCCTTGACAAATCACAAATATCTCTCATTATCTCTGACAAAGCTCTTGGCACCATCTAAATTGTATCCCTAATGTTTGAGCACCGATGGTTTGATGTCTCCAATAAAACCAGTCTTCAAACAGGGACATGGCCTTTAATGATGATTCAGATAAACCTCGTGGAAGAGTGTTGATGGGTTTGGGCTGTTCTTGAAAGCTTAACTGTGGTGGACACAGTCCTATTGTCAGTATTTGAATAGCTTAAAAGAATATCTGAGAAAACATAATAATACATTTGATGAAAATATGCCCTCAGTGGGTCAACACAAAAAGGAAAGAAAAAAAAAACATTTGGTTGCAAACACATAAAAAAAAAAAATACTTTTTTTGCTAGTGCTAAAATTCATTTCATTTGATCTCATTCAGTATGCTGACTATTTCCACAAAATTAATTCAGTTACCTCAATATTAAACACCCTGCTTTGTGCTTCTGGCCATAATGTGGCAAAAAACAGGCTAAAAAAGTCTATGTGCCATTCCTGCATCTTAACCCTGCATAGCTGAAACTGTCACATCTTTCCATACTTGCACTGGTGCAGGTACACAAAGTTCCTGCCTGGTAAATAGGTGACTGATTATATGGCATACAAAAAATAAAATTAGCATTTTTTACAAGTTTGCTCTTATTATCCTGTGCACTTTTTAAGGTCATTTTTAATTCATCAGTGTGTAATTTATTTATTAGGGAATACATCATCGAGTTCAAGCGCTGTTTGTCTTGTGGATAAATTAAAATTGTTTATGAAATGTACTCTCAGTCAGATCTCAAACACTCAAGAACATTTAAAACAAGAATTTTCAAAGGAAAGTGTGAACACTGCTGATGGTTCACGATGCTCTCAGAGCTGTTTAGTCTCTTTTTAACTAGACGAGATTACTCACTATACATTCAAGGAGAGATAATGCCAAACAACATTCACTATGCTTGTAAAGTGAATGTCGTTGTGCTCTGTGTTTTTCCAGCCCATTTCTAAGTTAAAGGGCTAGTAGGTGCTTTCATTTATTCATTAGCATCCCCATTAGCAGACACCTCAGTGACTGCAAGCTGGTCTGAGGTCCATGTAAGAGCACGTATTCACAGTAATACATGATCTAAACTTTGTAACAGTATTAAGCACCTGGAACAAACTGCACACGGTGAGGGAACCATTTGTGTAGCTTTATCCAGAGTGGCAGACAGCACAATAACTTCCTGTGAAAACCCTTCAGAAACAAAGATCTGAAACACAAAGTCTACAAACGGATAATTGGAGCTTTTTCTTTGCTTGACATTTAACCGGATCTGTAGCCTGAGGATATTCCAGCAAGCAGGTTGAAATGGGAGTAACTGTGAGCACAGCTACGAAATGCAGAAAGTGCAGATGATAATGATGTACTTCTCCGTGTTATATCTTCCAGCACCACAGAAAACCCGTAGAGAAAGTCCTATTGCTCATTTCTCAGCTTTAACAATATGTAACTACCAGGCACAGACTTTGGTCAATGTATGACATCACAAATATAACTGGTTTTTAGAGGCAGTTTAAGCGGCCTACACTTACTGTCTGAAAGATGGACATAGGAACTCATCCTGTGAGTGATGTCAGGGTGTCTAAGTGAAGCCTTGGGCTGAGCACTCTGGTCTTGCTATCTTGGTGTATTAAAACCTGATGTGATGAGGGACGGGTGGCTCTGACAGCAGAGGCGACTTTTTCAATCACAAGGTAGGTCCATCATAAAGCATAGCCTGCTTTATCATCCTTTCTGACTCTAACATGGACCAAAATGTAAAAAATGAGCATCATGTGGTTATTACATACTGTATGACTTGAAACTAGTGCTTGAGGCCATATACCCACTAGAACAGTGTTTACTAAGGTCATACATCAAGGGAGCCAAAGACTGTTTTCCAATAGACTTTTTAAAAAGAATGTAGGCTTAAGGCATTTCTGCACTGCTTTGATTTTTCAGACCCAGAAACTTCATCCATCTGCAGTAATGTACTCTATACAAATATAGTATTTATAGATTCAAAGTCAGCCTGCTTCATACATGCTCCAGTATGTTGTCACTAATGAGATTTAACATTATTTAAAGGTTTTGACTAAAGACTCAAACACATTTAAGAAAGATGTTATTGGAAAAAACTAAAGTGGTTTAATTAAGAAACAAGTAGTTGCGAGCTGCATTGTGACATTGGCGCCATGGGTAGGTGCTCGCCTTACAGCTGGAAGATTGCAGGTTCGAGCCCCTGGGCTGCATTGTGTCCTTGGGCAAGACACTTAAACCACATTGCCTAACGGTAGCACCGGTCTCTGGCTGCATGACCGCAGATGCTCGTCTCTGGATGAGTGATCTGGAACGAACATTTCGTTGTGTGCCTTGTGCACACAATGATAATGAGTTGAATCTAACATAGTTATCATATAAATTATATACATTTTAAAAAACAACAAAAGAGAAACTTCTGAAGGCTTTAAAATACCTGATTATCATTAAATGTTTGTGTGTATGTATGTTTGTTGAGAGAGTGAAAATAAATGGTTTGCTCAAACCAAAGCAAAGGCAGTAGAGTGTCATGTTATCACCAGTCTCTCTGAACAGATCATTGTAGGCCTAACCATCTACCCAATTAGGCAGAAAATAGAATCCATTTAGAGGCTTTTTTGGTGGGTGGAGGTGGGTGCTAATGTCCCCTTCCCCCATCTAGCCAAGCAATATACTCTGGAGACATTGGTCTAGACTGAAAGTTTTAAAAATCATTGGACAGACTCGCATTCATGGTCCCCAGAGGATGACTCATGCAAACCCTTAATCATTTCATCTAGCATCATTGTGAGGCTGGCACATTTGTGGCTTTGAGCGAAATATCTTAATAATGTACTCTGTGGGCTACCAGGAAATTTAGTACATTCACATTCCTATTAAACAAAAAGCAAGTTCATGTCGTCATTGAGAGTTAAAATTACAATGCACCACGTCCTGAAAGCATCTGGTAAAAGGCAAATGAGAGCGTACACGTTCTACAGAAATTCTGTTAAAATTTGGAAATCAGATTAATCAGAAATGAGAACTTATAAGTAAAGGTAATTTGAATCTTTAGAAATTGAACAACAGTTCATACAATAAGGCAGAATCATATAGAAAACAATGAAAAAGAAAAAAAAATAAATAAATAAAAACCGTGTAGAGAATGGGTGATTATTATCTTGAATGCAGCACAGGTGTTTATTTTGGAGTGCTCTTGCCCCTGACATCCTACAGAATCAGACACTGAAATAATGATGCAGATGAGGAAGAGATAAGGAGGTGGTGAAGGGGAGGTAGATGACTGTTGCTGAAAGAGTGGAGAGGAGGTGGTAGTGGAGGAGGAGGAGGAAGAACTAAAGACATTCAAGAGAAGGGGCAACTACATTTGAACATGTGCAAAACAAAAACAAGTAAACAGATGGAAGGGCAAGGGAAAAAATGGTGAAGAGGAAAAGAGGATGGAGGTGTGTATGTGGCAAATAAATGTGCTTGCCTTTAATACATTCAGACCAGATGTAGCATGTTTGTGTTAAATGATCCAATTGCATAATCAAATGTGGAAATTAAGGTTTAACTGAATGATTGATGAATGACGCAGAAAGAAATCTTCAAGCGGAACAACTTTTAGCACCATTCTAGCACTGTGATGAATAGATAGATGGTCAGAAATAAAAGAAAAATGGATGGATTACTGCCAAATAAGGTAACAACAGTCTCATTCCCTTTAAGACCCAGTTGTGCTTATGTACATATCAACCCAGAGGGCCTAATGTGAGTGAGGAAAAACTGAAGAAGAAGCTACAGTGTACACTACTGCCAAAGCACAACAATCTACTGTGCACACTTAATATTTACTTGCATGGATTAATTTATGAAGCAAAGCTCATTTGCTGACACAGTGAGAAAATGGAACAGGAGATAACTTGGAAAATCGGAAGATACATGTGTACATTTGCAACTGACAGAAGGACTGAGGGAAACAAGTTTTCATTATGCAATATTTAAGCCCCGTCATCTGTGTTTTGAAAATATTCCTAGAATTCCTAATTTGCGGTGCACACATCAATAAACCCCTTTTGTGTTGCTTCCATTAGTCTGTAAAATGTGACAAAGGCAGTGTTTCAAGTAGGATTCTTCTCATTAAAATATAATAACTGAAACTAAACGAGTGTGTACAGGGAGGGGTTTTTCCACCAATTTTAAAAAAATATCAGAGCTTCTCTCGCATCCCTGTTTGAAACAACTCTGGAACGAGAAGGGGGGCTTTTATTAAATAATTCTGTTTTCCATTTATTTGTCTGAATAGAAGAAAATGTCACATCAAACAAGAAAACAAATTTCCATCTGCTACCAAGCATATTGACGCTTTAGAAAGAATTTGTTGACACTGAGTTTTGCTGAATAGAGAAGTGCTGGATGGCAGAGCGCTTATATTTGCAACCTAATCAAAATGGAGTTGTTTTATTTGAAATGCATAAAAAGACAAAACCAGACTGGCACAATCAGTGCCCACAACTGTGCATTCATACAGCCACACATATGCCAAACACAAAAGTACCACATTTTAATAGGCAGTTCCAGAGTTTTTGGACACTTGGTGGCAGCAGACATAACGTGTACATGTAAGAGTGCTATAATGTCATCGAACAGCAAGTGGCATAAAGTGGGTTAAAAAGCTACGCGCTTTTAGCTCAAAACAGTCATCTGAAGCTGCTCATGAAGAGCAGTGAGAGTGAATCAAACAAGGTAAAGCCGTGGGCTCTAAAAACAAAACAATTAGTTCAAAGGTTTGATAAAGCTACGCATAGAGCGCAGTGACCGGCGACCATTCTCAGTGGGTTTCTCATCAACAGTAACCCCCTTTTCACAAGTGGTTCTGTGATCTATTATTAATACAGAAATTTGGATCATAGCAGCTTGAAAATAGCATGAGACAAGATTTTAAGAGGCCTAACCATCTGTGACAAAAGCAGTAACCTCAGGGCTGAAAAATAAAAGCATAACAGAAGAACCAAAAACCGCAGTTCAGAGCGTCCAAAAGATTGTGAACCCCGATTAATCTCTATAAACAGACATCTGCATATTGTGAAGGCCACAGGGTTAGCCTCTTGTATCTTCTCCTTTTGGGATAATTTTACATCATCTTAAGACTGTGTGGGGTCTTCATTCTTTGTCATTTTCTTTTGAGCTCATCTGTCAAAGTATAAATATGCCAAATGTGTAGGTAGGGACAAGAGTTATATTACCAATCTGGGTTCTGACTGTAGACCACTTGCAGTTTTATTAATAACTCATGTTTGAGCAGGCTTTGGTTGCATGCAGTTAAAAGAGTCTGTGTGGAGAGCAAAAGAGCAGGATTTCTATATGTCTTTTGGACCTAAGTTGACCCCACAGGGCTTGAGCACTGAGGATTTTAAGACACAATCTACAGCCAAAAACAAGTGGAGAAAAAAGAATAAGTGTTGTAAACAGACATTATAAGAAGGACTTTCTTATGAATACAGTTTTGACATTATATCAGTCCACTCTAATTATAGTAAGTTAAATCCATCGCTGAATGCGAGCAAAGTATAATTCTGTGCTCTCTCGCTGGTATTACCTCTCATTCTGGAAGTGGAAAATAAACCTCGGGGTTTAGAGTTCCAGCGGGCAGACAGCTACATTAATTGAATTTAACAGTAAATTGCATCACAACCCAAACTTTTGCCTAGTGACATATGAAATCAAATCATCTTGTCCTCCATTTGCATGTATTAAAAGACACTATGAAGATGGTTGTTCAGTTTTCCCACTAAGTACATTTTGTTTTAAAAATTGGCATCTCTTTTACTTGTGAATGTGCCTTGCTATCCAAGCTAAAGCTGCACAAACAGAAGACAACAAATGCAAGATGAAACCCAAAAGGATGATATGAACATAGAAAGTAAATGAACATGCGGTAGTACAAAAAACAATCCTCATTAATGTTATGCTCCTTGGGTCTTTGAAAGAAATATACATACAGTGTGGTCTGTGGTGGTTTTAGGTACAGACTCACAAGATGTTGGGAGGCAAACTATTAAGTATGCTGCACAAATGTAAACCAAGACTCTTAAGGTCTAAAGGAAAAACAGCTGATTCCACTCTATTTTCCAGTCCTACTTCTTCTGTTCCTAACACGGAACAGCCTTCAGTGTGTCAGACACAGTAGGCTTTTTAATCACTAGAGGACTCAGCAAAAGTTCTTTCTTGAAAACCAGCAGGTGGTAACCAGATATAAGCACTCAACATCTAAGTTGGAATCAACCCAGGAGAAACTGACTGACGCCACAGCAGGAGGAAAACGGGACAGGCCGCAGCTATTATTGCCATCTTTTAGCACAATTGCCTCCCTCATTCTGTTCTCTTCATCTTCCACTTCCCTTCACCTACCAGCTCTGTCACTCCCACTCCTCCTATTTGTGTGTCCCTTCTCAAACACTTGACTAAAATGTCTTCACCCCACCCCACCCCCACCCCACATTTGCATGGACAAATGAGTCACTGACAAGTCTTGAGAAAGGGGTAAGGAAGTCAGAGAGCAAGTGATTGAAGGGTTAGGGCAGGGAGTGGATGATGATGTGCAAATTAGAGCCGAATGAGACAAAAAAGAAGGGAGGGGCAAGTGAAGTAAAAGGAAAATGAAGCATGAGAGGGAGTGGCAGACAACTGGAGACAGAAATAAAATGTGTAAATATAAATTGAGGTTATCGGGGGAGAAGAAACAGAGAGAAAAGAGCAAAGCAGGGAGATGAGGCGGTCTGACAAATTATGTTCCAGCCCAGAGATCTAATCAGATATCTGGAGGCTAAAGCAGAGATTATCACATTCCCTCCTGACTTCTTCCACCAAACGACGTCACCATCCAAATCCTTCCCGTCAGTCCAACTTCCCCGTCACCCTGAGGGAGAAAGGGGAGAGCCAAGTTCCCATTTCCCTCCGCTCACATCCTATTTCCACCTGCTAAAGACACACCTTTGAAGTTTTTATTGGCGGGCGAGTCACTGATGGAGTGCCACAGCAGGGCTTAGCCCCTACTGCTAGGTGCCCTTCAAGAAGCTGTCAAGCTCAGCGTTGCTTTGCTCTGTTAAAAAAGGGTTAAATCCAGACAAAGGTGTTGTGCAAGTCAAACAGTAAGAGGTGTGGCAAGACAGACTGAAGCCAAGAGAACAAAACTTCAACTCATAACATAGGTTTATGATATAGGCAGAAAAATGAACCAGGTTCCATTACTTCAAATTTATAGGCTGTTTATTCAGCCTATTCTGAACTGCCTACCAAGGCAATGTGTCTTTACGGTTATATAATGGATGGATTATTTCAAATAAAAGTGCTACAATATCTTTGTGAGATGTTTGGACAATTTTAAGGAGGTGGAAACTGCATCCTATGGTTTCTCCTACAAATGACGATACCCACATTCACAGCTAGAGGTATATATCACCTTTATAGTAGCTTGCAGTTATCATAAATAAGGTTTAGTGCAGATAAAACTGAACAAAATAAAATGAAGTACAGCAAATTAATCATCCTAATTTGTTATACCAGAAACCTTTTCCTTTTCTCATCTAAAGCTCTTTGGCTCTATTTGAGTGGTACTAGTAGTTGCAGCTGTATTCTCTTGCAATGCATTATCCGGGTGTTGCAGTTTGTGCTCTCCCCCTCAGGTCAGGGGGTCATAGGTTCACCCCTACTCCTGCCAATACACATGTCCTTCCACAGAAATGCATTTTGTTTAAGTACCTTTGAATGAGACACTGAACCTCAACCTCCCCACTGTGAGTTGCTCTGGATAAGCGAGCTAACTTAAGTGCCTAAAATGGAAATGTAATGTAAATTACACTGATGCTGAAATTGATGAGATGCCAGTGCTGCAGTGTACAGCAGAAAAAGCAGCCTCTGTGCCTTCCTGGGGGTGTTTAATCTATGACTGATGGATGTAAGACCAAGACAACGATTGTAATTATCATCATCATCTTTGTAAAACATTCATCATTACCATCATCAACATAACAGTTATTTCGCTCTATCACCAACCAGCCATTATCATAACCATCATCCCTCACATACACATCCATACAGAGATTCCAATACGTGCATGACAACACACAAACACACTAAAAAAAAATCCCACAAGATCACGATCAGCCATATTCGTGTGTCTTTAAATGCAACACCAACACACATGCACAGCTATCTGCTTATGCTCAAAGTTCACATGAATACATATGGATGTACGATCTCATCTGCATAGAGAAAGCAGTACAGCAATGCAGATCAAGCCTCTAGCTAATCAGAGCAACTCACATGGAGCAGGTCTGGATGTAGGACATACTGCCTCAGTAGCCACAAGACTTCCCAGCTATATCCAATGGATAACAGAAATTAAAGGTGTTAACACATTTCCCACTTTGCATTTCTCTGGGGCATGACAGTCCAGTGATGGCAGCTATGTATACATCTGAAAGAGTTTCAAGGAGGACATCTCAATTATTCACAGTTACTGATTTAGTTTATATGGTGCACATTAAGGTCTTTGGGAGAAACAGGACAAGCTAAACATGGTTTATGTAACTGCTATTAATTGGGACTCCGCAATTATGCATGAAGATGAACGCAAGCAAATAGTATTTTAATGAACGTCTGTAAATTTACTGTGGATTTGTGTGGCACTGTGATGGAGGCAGAGAAATAGATGTCCCCCCCTTTAATTTTTACTCTATAAAAAGGGCTATTTCACTATCAAATATCCAGAAGAAGAAGGATAGTCAGTAGGAATGACAGACTTTACACCGAGTGTGCTTCAACAATAAAATATTTTTTTTATTTCCACAGCTTCTGCAAACAAAATAAATATGTTACACGGTTTATGACTTGGCCCATCATTTTTGTCTGTGCAACATTTGCAGTAAATTTAACGTACTTAATGATAATAATACATATTACCTTTTGAGATGCATCGCTTGTATTTAGATTGACAGTTGGTATGGTCGGTTAAATAACAATAGTAGCAATCTGTGATTGATTACCATAAACAGTATTTTCTGCCACTGTGTGCAAATGGTATAATTTTTTTTAAGCATTCTTGGGTGATTTATTTTAGCCTTTATTATGATAGGACAATTTAAAGTGGACAGGAAAGCTGGGATAGAGAGCAGGGGTAAGACGTGAAGCAAATGGTCTGGGTGGATGGCTTGCCTGCTCATCCCAGTGAGTTACATCTGTGCCATGGAAACAGTATCATAGCTTACCATAGATTTGAGTCCATTTCAAGAAAGAAGGTGAGGTTATACTTGCTTTCCAAACTTTTCAGTGCCCAGTACTGTTGTGTCTATATTATTGTTGATGTTCAACTGCACAAACTGAGATCGGTTTCATTAGTTCCGGTTGTTAAAAATGGCAAAGCAATATCTATGATCTAAGTAGTTTTAGCTTTCAAAAGTTTGCTTGAAAACTTCTCACAAAAATAAGCTTGCATTTCAACAGCAAAACAGCTTTCCAGCCCAGGCCAGCGGTATGAGCAGTGATGGACTCAGCCCACCCAAGCCTGCTTCTTACCTACCTAATTGAAAGAAGAAAAAAAAAAAAAGACAGTACTATTTCTCACTTCATGGGATCTACAGTACAGCCTGCAGCTTACAGTATCTCCAAAGCTGCCACGCCCTCTTCTTGCTTTGTGCTCAAGAAACACACAGGAGCTCTTGTGTGTTTCAGGCAGACCCCTGCACTGCACAGAATGAACTGTGATGCCTTGGACTGCATACACAGCCTTGATGCTTGCGAGAAATACATTTCATTCATAATTGAATGCAGTTTTGTGGAAAATGTGTGAGGGAGAGAGGAAGGAAAAGTTACAGTACACATTATCCAGTCAGATTAGCATAACCGAAACAGTGAGACATTTTCAGTACTGCAATAATAGGTTCAGCTTTTTGCTGATCAAAGAGACTTGCTGATTTGGTATGTGCAGATACCGTATATCTATTAAATCTATATGTAAAACAGCGAGTGAATTGTGGACCAGAGATGGAGCTCTCAAAACCTGCGTTTTCATATGCACTCAATTCATACTTTACTACATTTGTTCTTGATACCTGGACTGTGTTTGTGTTTATGAGTGGATGCAATGGATGCATGAGTACACACCGATTTGAGTTAAATATATTTTTGCAGTGAACGGTGTCCCATTTTCAAGCTACTGTCTTTGTCTCATCTGGGAAGTGGTGTGAGGTTAAAATTGTGATTCATTAATGTTGTCAAATTGCTGTGGAGGTGGGAGGGTCCCAACCATTTTTTACTAGAATCTACGAATGGAAAATGAACGGGTGAACGATGATTAAAACTGTAAAGGAAAAAGAGAGTAAATAGGAGCAAAAGAAAAAAAAGAGGAAGAGGCAATTTGTAAACTGAGAGATTTGGAATGGAAAATGATGAGGGACTATATTCAAAAACTTTGTGGTAAACAGTGCATTTGTTGGGCACTGAACTCCAATACCAGCTAAAACCTTAAGAGGAAACTTAAGAAGAACTTTCTTGCCTCTGGACGCATTAGGCAGTGATAAAAGAGGCCCTTTAAAGCTCCTTTCATGGAACTTTTTTCTCTCTTTTGATGTACACTGAGGTGTGATTCGATGTTTTTTTGTGCTTCGTTTGTAAAGGTCCCAGATTAGCAAATGCAATTAGAAGTCATAGTGCAAGAAACTTGTGAAATTATTGCTTTACTGAAAGCAAACTGAGTATACAGCTAGAGGTAAGGTGGCACATGACAATAATATTTGTCTCGACTTTGTCAGCAGATTAAACTTCATCATAGCTCAATGGTGCTGTAACACAAACAGCATATCTTTCGTCTACACCACAGGTATGACACCTAATAATCAACAAACTGAAAGCTCCCATCAGACAGCAGCACAGCAGTACGTTTCTCAGCAGGACTACTTTAGAGTGTCTGACAAGAAAAATATAAAATACTTTGAGCCAAATAGCACAATTCAATGAAAAAAAAAAATCAAAAAAACTCAGCTATGGTGCCTAACATAAAATTAAAGCTCACCAGCTTCACTCCTGTTACACTTTGCCATGAAAACGATGTAGTAAAAATGTTGTAAAACGTACATAGTAGGACACCCATTGTGTGCATCACATTGCATCATTTGATACCTATAATACTCACAGATTGCATGACAACAAATAAGTTTGTTAGAATGCCGCAATCCAAGGCATAAATCTGCTGTTTTTCTATAGCCCCTGCTCTTATATCCTGGCCCATCATGACATCTCTATTATATTCTATTAAATTATAGGGATTAATGTTGTGAAATGCATTGAAAACAATAACACCTGTTTTATGTAAACTGCCTAAAAGGCAGAGTAACTTCTGAATTAAAAGATCAATAGGGTGTTATGTCACTGAATATTTCTTGGTCAGGACCCGTAACTAGGCAACTGGCAAAGAATCCACAAAGTTACTGCTTTCAACAATGGCAAAGGCATGTCATTAGTTTTGCAGGTATTTGGTTGCCTGGGTCCATACGTTTTAATCCGTCTACTTTGATTTATGTGGCATCATTAAATGTAACAGCAGTTTCTCCACTACAAAACCCCCCCCAAAAAAAACCCAGCAATCCAATGAAAGCTGCAGACAAAAATGGCGAACCACTTTACCAAACCACTGACACAGCTATCTCCAGAAGCAACTACCTTACATTTAGTTCTAATATGTCTCTCCAAAAGTGTTCATTTCTTCTACTTTTTGCTGACAGCCTTATTGCAAGCATGAGGATCCCAATAACACACAACTAGCCAGGAACTGGAGAGTCGGAACATTTCGAAACGTGAGTTTCTCATCAGCCTCTGACTGATGCTCTTTTCACAACACAATACTGGCCTAGGATCCACAGGTAATGAAAACAGAGACCCTCATGCACACACAAAATCAGTGCTTGTGTTCACTGATGGTGTGCAAACCATACTTTCTTTCATTCTCTCTTAATAGCCTCTATTGTTTGTATTGTGTGGGAACGAGTCAGTGATTTGCCATGGCCGGTATAATTCTCTCATTATGAGTTCAGAAGGGGAAAGTAAGGGATGGAATGATGGAAGAATAAAGGCCCAGAGGTACACAAAGAGCAGAAACCAACTTATAATGGAGCAAATTCATCAGTCTCTCTTTTCATCTCTGTCTGTCCATCGTCATCCATCCAAAGACCTTACCACACTTCAGATGGAAGTCATTTTAGAAATCTTGGAGAGAAAAGGGGCTCTGAGGAAATGCAGACGAAAATGGAGTACAAGTAGTCTTACCCTTGTCTTAATGGCATGCAATCTGGCAGGGGGAGTGATATATACGGAGGCTGAAAAGAAGGACAGTCAGAATGAAGCAAAGAGGCAGATATTTAGGGACACTTACTGGGAGATGTGATGGTTAGATCAGCCTTTCCACCTCTCTGGATGGGTTTAGCAGCAGTATAGAGCTCCTAGCGAGCTTATTTTCACCGCAAGGTTGCTGTGACCCAACTCAGGCTCAAGCTTCTGAAATCCCATTCACTCTCCAAGCCTTACAAAAGCCAGCTCTGGCTATGGCTCATTGCTCCCATCATTGGTTCAATTTTGCAAGCATATGGGTGTGTGTGCAAGTGCAACTATGAGAAAAAGACAAAAAATAAATAAATAAAAATCTATGCACTCGCTTGAGGGTAATTTAAAGAGACCCCTGCCATTTCCTCATGATACCCTCAGGTCTTTAAGACTGTTGGCTCAGTGTTAAATCACCACAACAACCTCACCTTAACAACAATGACTCCAGTAACCTTGGCCATCCATTAGCCTGTCTAAGAACAAAAGCTGTTTCCACAGGGAGCCATTAGACGAATATAGCTCTGTGAAGGGAAGTATCCAATACACCAGATGGGCTGTGCTTTATACCAGCTCCAGGGCTGGACAGTAGTCTCTCAGAGACCATTTCTGAGATGGAGAAATTAGGCTAAATCAGCACAACACATGGAAAACGTTCAGCTTCAATACCGGAGTCTACCCATAAATCCGCAACTGCAGGTGGATCCTAATAATTGCCCAAAGCCTTGTCTATGTCTGTGTGTGGTTCACCTGCTTTTAATCAACCATTATATTTAATTTAGTTGAAAGCGTGGGATTTCCTCAAGCAAAAAAAAAAAAATCTTTCAACTTTCATAAAGACTCTGATTTCTTTTATTGTTTGTTGAGCGATACATTCAGAAACGCGAGGCTCAAACAGGGCGTAGTGCTTAACAGTCTGTAATTATTTCTGGCAAAAAAAAATTGCTTTTATGAGAGCACAATTACAAAGCACCCACCTGTAAGCTCTCCTGAATATAAAAGTTACTAACTGTACGGAACAACCAACACTGCACAGCAGTTTAAATGTGGGCTTCTTTCCACTGAGCATTTTACTACCACCAATAGCAGCAAATGATAATTCACAATTATTGCCATCATCTGTTCAATGATACATTTATTACTGTTTATGCTTACTGCTGAATAAAGGCACTGCCCCATGCATCTGTGAAAGGAGGCCTGAAGCTATGAGGGTATGAGCGGAATTAAAACAATGCACCTCATTTGCCTTTGTCATGCACCTGTCCTGCTGACAGGATGGAGACAATTTTGCACAAAAAGATGGCAGACAGCTATAAGCTTAAGTCCTGAGTTATGAATTTACATCTATTATGTATAAGCTGAGCCAAGCTGAGATGGTAGCCAGTCAGTCCTGCCTATCCGTTACAGCTAAGGATGTGTCACCTGTCTCTTCTTGTCCCATATGGTTTCCACTGACTAACATTACAGCTGTACCTCCTGGCTACAGAGCAGATAATCCCACAGTGTGTGTACACACACGCATTTTTTTTTTTGTCTGACAGGTGTTTCTGTGCAGCGTGACGAAGGTGTCCAGTGTAGCAGCACCTGCATGTGTTTGGTTATCTACAACTTGTGTGTGTATGCATCAATTTTTCTCATCTCCAGCAGTGCTGGTCTGTGTAAATTGTAAATACCTGACCAGGTAAGTGTGTGTCTGTGTGCTTATTTCATGCATTGAAGATCAAATTTTTATGTCCATTTCCCTTTAGACATATGCGTTGATCTGTGTGCGTGCATGTGCGTAAGTTTGTCTGTCTGATGAAGTGTGTGTGTGTGTGTGTGTGTGTTTCTGTCTCACATGGAGGAAGCAGGGGACAGCTGCGGTGAGAGAGCTGAGGTGTAACACCTTGTTAATGTGACAGACACAGTAAAACAGCCACAGAGGGAATGAGGTGCCGTTGTCTACTTTGCTCGATAGCTTGACAGATACAAGAAGCAGCAGCAGTTCGGTTTGTTAAGCTGCTCTCGAGTCCAGTTCCCAACACACCTTACTTAGATAAGTACCTGGCACAGAGCTCTGGAAACACTATTTTAGTTAAGTGGAGTTGTTCTGTTATCATCGGTGTAAAAGCCTAAAGTTCTGATGAAACTTGATTACATGTACAAACTGAGAAATGGCAGACTCGAGTGGGAAGCGCAGTGAATATTCTGGGACTGATTTAGGTCTACACCAGTTCTGGCAGGGCACCAATCGATGACGAGGGACACTTAGCCATCTTGGAGGACAGACTGCCCAAAAAAAGCGACAACTAGCCTTTTATTTCTTGGCATTTCCAGGCAAACCTTTTCTAAGCTTTAAGAGCAACTCACAGGTTGATTTTTTTCACTAAATGTATACTCATTTCTTGGAAATGATTGTTTACCACATTCAGTAACTTTATGTTCCTGAAGATGGCTTTCAGATGTGATGATGAAGCCAAGGCCGTGTTAGACTGATAACTGGTACATGGTGGGTACAAATGCACACCATGAAGCCACATTAGAAATGGTCACAGATTCATCAGACAATTTGTTTCAACAAAAAAAAAAAAAAAAATGTAACCTACGCCCTTTATTTTCTAATGTCTGCCAGTTTCTACCTTAGTCATCTCCCCCACCTTTCTCCCTCTCCACAGTAAAACAGCGTCGATTTATGTGAGACATGAGAAATCCCAGCTGAAGCATTCATTTCTGTTTGCTAGATAGATAGGTTTGTATTTCTTAATTAGATTACTAATTAGCCAAATTAGTAACTATAGTTAACCTTTAGTTAACTATAATAGCATAGATTGGTATGAACACGCTAGTATTGCACGTCCATTATTAGTTTTGCTATATCCTAACACACAATAGTAAACTTTACAGTGTTGTAAAAGCACAATATAACACACCTGTGTAGTTCTCCTTTACACTATAGATTCATTTCTCACAGATGGACGTCAGATCCTCAAATCCTTGTCTGTTCTTAGTCTCCTTGATCACTAACAGGCTCGAGTTCAAGGTTCAAGAGTTCATATAAAGTATTCCTATGATAAATGTAAACGCAAACAACAACAACAAAACCTAATTGGGAAATAAGCCATCATCTGCACATGAATATACATGAACATACATCAAAGTTGACCTAGCTTGGTCACTCTCCCTAGTATGACGTCATGACCCAGTTGATGGGGAATAAAATTCACCACAGCGACTGTAAATATTACTGTAGTGCATATTTAGACATTCAGATCTAGCTCTGCTTGATTTTCATGCATAATAATTCACTGTGGTCACCATCCTGAAATCTGCTCTTTAAAAATAATTTTGTTCACTCTAGCACCATTGCAAGTATATGTTTAGAAAACAGAACTACATAACATCCACACTAGCAGTTCTACAAGATGGTGCTTAAGCCCGGTAATATTTTGAGCTGATATACTGGCAATAAAAATGGAAACATGCTCAAGTTTAGTAGTTAAGGTTAAACTTCTCTAATGTTCACTCAAGACAAAGTAAATCTTGAGGTTGGTGTAAATGTCACTTATTTCCTTTCATAATGGGAGTGATTTCATGGTTAATTTTAATCTTGCTTGAAGTCCAAAGCAACAAAAAGACTGGTGTTCCTTACCAAGCTAGTGTTTATGCTGCAGGGGCAAGAATCCAGGTCAAGAAACAGTTTCATTAAATCAATCAGTGCATTAGTTTTCCAAAAAAAAAAAAACACACACAAAGTAGGTCCTACAATCACTTCCTCAGATAGCTTACACATGCTACCAAACTTCCCAACAAACACTGCATCAATTGATCAAATGAACTAATAAACAGCAGAACAAATGATTGGCTATAAAAGCAAGAACTGATTACAAATCTTATGGCGACATCACAAATTTGAAGTAATGAGGGTACTAGATTTAAAGTCAGGAGACCAGCAAAGATAGTAGAATTCTGTATAAAAGGTAACAGCAATACATTCAATAGTTGATGAGGCAATTTCCTCAAAAACCCATGTCAGCCTCTCTGTGACCAGAAATGAAAAGCTCCATGACGGAAACTAAAGTTGTACCAAAGCAAAGTGTTTCTGAGGTAAAACTCTGAGCACAACAATTTTAATAAACACAGATGATGATCTATTAATACACACATGAGCTAACGTGTAATTATTTCGGCGCTTTCTCGCTCTGTGCCTTAATGAACTTTTAACTTCTTGTTCTGTCCATTACTTTAGTCGACTGTTTATGTTCCAATTAAAAAGTTTTTTTTGCCCTGTGACTACAGCATTCTGTATAACAGACATCAAAGTCAATTTTAAATCAATATGTCCCAAAGAAATGACTTGTTTTGCCTGGTAAACAAGACGTGGCTCTTGCGGCTGAGTCTACCTGATAGACGTGGTAGGCATTGGCAGCTCTGCCTTGCAGGAACACAGAGGGGATCCATACGTTGATGAGAGCGCGATGAGCCCTGAGTGACACAAACAACAAACAGTTCTCACCGACGTCTTCATTATCATCATCATTATCATTATCTCTCGCAGCAACAACATTAACAGTATGGCAGCACTATGTTTGGACAGCTACTGTTGTTTGCAGCTCAACTCTGGTAAAACACCTGAAAATCTAATATGGCTGTAAACTTGGAATGAATGGATAAAACTTGAAGAGGTTTTTAGCTTTGCTCACAGATAAACCTGAGAAAGAATAACTTGGACTGAAGATGATGTTTCATGGATGTAAGTACAAAGGGGTGAAAAGAGGTGAAAGGCACTGGTGAAGAAGGGGTGAGAGAAAGACATGTTGATGGGGTAGAGAAAAAAAGAAGAAGAGAAATATTCTTACGTCTCAAAATCTGACATGCTGGGGTCATCTGACGTCTGGCTTAAATCACCTGGAACCTGGGGGGGAGGCAATGAATGAGCGGAAAAATGCTAGAGAGTACAGAACGAACAACAGGTGGACATTCATTTTCCATATAGGACAAACTCCTACACAAACACTTCATCAAACACACACAGAAACACACTGCACCCAAATTCCAGTGATTCCTACACCCGTGTGTTGTCTGTGTGTATGTATTCATCAAGTATGCATGCCTCCAGGTTTGTGAAGTAACCACATTAAATGTGCTGCATGCTGGCCTTGTGGATGAGAAAGTGTGTGTGTTTGTACGGCTGTGTGAAACAGAGGAGACATACATTGCTGTCCAATATGTAACAACATACTGAAATACCAAAACTTAAGAGATAAATAACCTAGTCACACACTGCATACCCATGCATCCAGACTCACAACGTGTTCTTGTAATTCATACATACATTATATAATTACCATATAAATCAATATTAATGTTCTAATACTATTCAATTTGCTGCTATTGTGCAATGTCCAAACACTTGCACAAATCACATTTTGATGCTTTGGCAATTCTGTCTCTCGACGCTTTCATGCCAGTAAAGGCCCTGTGAACTGAACTGAACTGAACTGAGAGAGAGAGAGTGTGTACTTATATTACTCATGTTGTGGGGGGCCTAAATCTGTTTATAAAATCACGTTGCTGGGATAAAGCAAGTCCCCTTAACATAAATCATTACGTTTCATGGTGTGACAGCTTGGTTTTGATAAGGTTATAGTGCTTATATTTAAGGTTAGAGTAAGACTCCAAGGAATCAATGCAAGTTAATACAATGTTGCCTGAAGTGTTGGGAACACCTAGTATGTGTGTTCCCCCCCCCCAACCTGTCTCTCCCAGAGCCAACATGTCAGCTATTTAGATATCCCAGAGAGCCTATTGGAACCTGAGGGAAAAACACTGTCACTACAGCCACTGCAATTGGGCCTCCAGGCTTTGATCGAACCCTACAGAATCTCTCTCTCTCTCTCTCTCTCTCACACACACACACACACACACACACACACACACACACACACACACACACACACACACACACACACACACACACAAGTGTGTTTTGCTATCTTTGTGGGGAATATCCATTGACTTCCATTCATTTCTACAGCCTAAACCTTACCTTTACCCTTTTCCTAACCCTAACCATCACATACCTAACCCTAACCCTAACCTAAACTCAATTCATACCTTAGCTCTAACTCTGACCCCTGACCCAAAAACAGGGTTTCCCCTTGTGGGGACAAGGTTCCAGTCCCCACAAGGAGCAATTGGTCCCCACAACGTAGTATATGTCAGGAAAATTGTCCCCACAAGGTATTATAAACATACGCACACACACATACACACACACACACACACACACAAACAGAAAAGTGAGATGAAGAAAGCGATCAGTGAGGCAGGGAAGTGACCTGAGTTTGGTCATCTGCAGCAGCTCTAAGGAGTTGTAAGCACGGAGCACTTAGGAACCAGAGATGGACACACACAAAAGACATGCGCACACACACACGCTCACATGCATGCATGCACAGAGGAGTCCAGCAGAGCAGGGCTGAAGCTCAGGGATAAGAGGTCCTATCTGCAACCTGGGGTTCCCTTCACTGAATCTGTACCGTGTGTGTGTGTGTGTGTGTGTGTGAGAGTGTGTGTGTGTGTGTGTGTGTGTGTGTGTGTGTGTGTGTGTGTGTGTGTGTGTGTGTGTGTGTGTCTATGGCTATAGGGTCTCCTGAACATGACAGGATGCTGGTAATGTGAGTTTTTTTTGTTACTATAGAACGGGACTTTGAAAGCACTGAGAAAAAGTAGCTGTTTGTATACTCTAACAAGACAATGGATACTTAGTGTTAACACTGATAGCCATCAACATCAAGACGGCATCTCCTGCAGAAAATCAAAACTCACCAACAGAAAATGAGAAAGAAGATAACCATTATTGACAGCCACTGACTGTTGGGGAAATGAGCAGAGGGATGGACAAACAAACAGGACCAAGTGGAAATGAAAATCAAACAAAATCAGTAGGCGAGCCAAAGAAGGGAAAAAGAGGAAACCTGCAGAGAAATCAGATGAGACAAGATGCATCTGTTGTGTGCGTCTCCAGCCACTCACCGGTCCTCTCAGGTCAATGAGCTCCTGTCTCATCTGGACTATGAGGTGGTCTTTGGCCATGAGTGAACGGTACAGGCGCTCATTAAACTCTATCAACTCACCATGCATCTCGGCCACCTAAAACACACACAGGAAGAAAACACAACAAGCCACTTTAAAGTGTGGACCACTGTTTTATAGGACACAATTATGAACAGTATAAAATAACTTAAACATCATGTATAGTGCCAGACAATTGAAAATCACAACTGTCATTTTATATTAATCATACAAAAGGCAAACACACACCAGGTGAGACATAATGGATAAGAACAGCAGGACAATTTCTAACAGAGACAGAGATAATAGAGGGAGAGAGGGGTGAAATTAGTTCATATCCTATGTGTTCTCCTTCCTGCCTGCTATTCAATTGTCATCAGCTCTAACCAGCCTTGACATGGTGTTATTCTGTGTGTATGTGCGTTCATGCAAATATGGCTAAGCTATCCAGTGTGCGTGTGTGTCTGTTCCCCAGCCTGTCTGCCTAACCAGGCTGGACACTGTGGACGGGTCTCTGTCAGGAGACTGACAGCTGTGACACACACTGTGCTGTATGGAGGACACCTGCTGTCACAGCCACTTCGAAAGAGCGGCGTTGCCGGCTGACAGGTGAGGTAAGCATCACTGCTGCTCCAGTGCAGACCTTCATACGTTAACTTATTCCAGTTCCATTTAGAAGCCCACACGGTGCCATAAAGAGGAAGGGAGCGAGGACAATGGTTATACTTTTTGTTTTTATCATTTAAGCTGTCTTCAACTAAGTGATATCAACTGACGACACAGGCCTCTTTTAGAAGTGGTGGCCATTTAAACATCAGTTTGTTTATCTACCCTAAAGACAGGTTTAAATATTTTTAAGTCTTTTTTTTTATTGGTTTGTAATATATATATATATATATATATATATATATATATATATATATATATATATATATATATATATTGACATTAAAGGGGCAGTATTATGCTTGTATTGTTACAATGGTAGATCTATGGTAGATTCAGACATTTTCCTCTACTCTTATACTTTATTGCCCAAAGTCTTCACTTGCCATCCAAATCATTGAATTCAGGTACCAATCACTTCCATGGCCTCCAACTTTCTGCAGTCAATCGCTACAGACCTTCAAACTTCATGTTGCCTTCAGATTAGCTCAAGAACAGTGTGTAGAGAGCTTCAGGGAATGGATTTCTATGGCTGAGCAGCTGCACCCAAGCCTTACATTAAGAAGCACAATGCAAAGCATGCCACCACTGGACTAGAGCAGTGGAGACGTGTTCTCTGGAGTGATGAATCACAATTGTCCGTCTGTCAATCCAATGGTTTCGGTGGTTGTCAGGAGAACGGCACTTGTCTGACTGCATTGTGCAAAGTGTAAAGTTTGGTGGAGGCGGGATTATGGTCTGGGGTTGTTTTTCAGGAGTTGGGCTCGGCCCCTTAGTTCCAGTGAAAGGAACTCTTAATGCTTCAACGTACCAAGACATTTTGGACAATTTCATGCTCCCAAATTTGTGGGTATGGTTTGGGGATGGCCCCTTCCTGTTCTAACATGACTGCGCACCAGTATAAAAAGCAAGGTTCATAAAGACATGGATGAACGAGTTTGGTGTGGAAGAACTTGACTGGCCTGCACAGAGTCCTGACCTCAACCCAATAGAACACCTTTGGGATGAATTAGAGTGGAGACTGTGAACCAGGCCTTCTCATCCAACATCAGTGTCTGACCTCACAAATGAGTTTCTGGAAGAAGGTCAAAAATTCCCATAAACACACTCCTAAACCTTGTGGAAAGCCTTCCCAGAATAGTTGAAGCCGTTATAGCTGCAAAGGCTGGGTCAACATCATATTAAAACCCTCTGGATTAAGAATGGCATGTTACTCAAGTTCATATGTGTGTGAAGGCAGACAAGTGAATACTTTTGGCAATACAGCGTAGGCCTCTGTAGGTTATTGAGAGTGGATATCACCAATTTGGTCATATCAGAAACACTGTGAATATGAGTACACCTATGTGCTGTTTAAACTTTGCATTTGCAAGAGGTTGTCAATTAGGAGAAAGCTGTCTTATAAATGAGCTAAAACAGCTTGTTTTACCACTGGGGGGCAGCAGCACAGAGAACCACTGATACACTCCACAGGTAATTTGTCAGCATTTATTAAAAGTTTCAAAATTGTACAAAATTTACTTTTCAGTTGCCATGACAACCACAAGACAAAACCAAAGACAGCAAAGCCGCAGTAGAGTAGATGAGTTCTGCCACAGGGACAAATAACAAATCTCCTTGAAATCTGAATACATTCAATTGCACAAGAGTGACATTTCAAAGGCACTGCGATGACATCAGGGAATATAACTGAAATTGAGTTGAATAAAAATAAATAACATTTGACACTTCAACAAGCCTAAGTGTAGTACATTGAAGACCTTTGTTATTCGAATTCAAAAAATTTTAAATTCAAAAGATGGTGCAGAATAACCTAGCCTAAGTATTCAGTAGCGGTAATGGGTTTTCCCGATTGCAAAAGAGTTTACAGATTTGCTCTTGATTGTCAATTGCATTATTCATCTCACTAAGGCCATGGAGCACAGATCACACTCTGAATGAGGATGTCTGCTGTGCATTTCGCAAAAGGCGTGAGCAGAAAAATTAATTTTAACAACGTAGGTGGAGATGTTAAAATGATCTACTGTGTGATACTGCTGTTCATTTCTGTCCTGTCAGACAACCAAATAAAGTCAAGTGTTAGATTTCTATTAGAACCAAGAAAGCTTGCGAGGACTGAGAAAGACCACTAAAAGTGGACAAAACACAGAATTACAGTTAATTTTGCATTATATGGAGAATCTGAAGATGTTTGTAGACTTCACCGCTAAATTTCAAAAGGTATAAAAAGCAATGTTAACAAATGGACACCTCCAGGGAAAAACGAAGCCAATGCACAAGCAATAAAAGCTGCAGTTCTTGGAGTGGCCGCTTTAGGCAATTTTACAGCATTAAAACTCTTGATTACAGCTTGGTAAGAAAAACAGTTTTGGTCTCCACATTAAGTTCCCTGTTCATGACAACTATGCAGTTTATTTTTAGAAATTATCTTGGCCATTTTGACAGGTGTGATGACAGAGGCAGCTGCAACTAGTAGCTATCTGCTAGTCACTGAACTAAACTTTTTTTTTTTTTAATGAATTTATTAATATGACCTGTTATGTGGTACAGAAAATCCAAAAAATCATCCCTTGTGATGCATCAAATACTATGCAATACTATAGTAACAATGACTGTTGACTACATTGTCATAAAAGTTTATATAGGTGTCTCTGGAGCTTGAAAAAGGCGACTGGACTTCTTTTTGTTTCTTGAAGACGTTTCACCTCTCATCCGAAAGGCTTCTTCAGTTCTCAACCAAATGGTGGAGAGACCCAGGTATTTAAACCCCTGTGGGCGTAGTGCCCTGGAGGTGGTTATGACCCTCTATTGAAGGCCATCACAGCCCTAAGCAAGGATCAAAACATCACCATACTGCCAGCCGACAAGGGGAGGTGCACGGTTGTGCTGAATTCATCGGATTACCACAACAAAATTACTACACTCCTCAGTGACAACAATACTTATAAGGTCTTGAGACATGATCCCACAAGCAACTACAAGAAAAAAGTTGTTTGCTGCCTGCAACAACTTGAAAAGGAAAAAGCCATTGACCGCCCCACTTACTACCGCCTGTACCCTGGAGAAGCCACTCCATGCATTTATGGACTCCCAAAGATCCACAAAGAAGGAGTCCCACTTCGACCCATTATCAGCAGTATAAACTCGGTCACCTACAACATTTCCAAACACCTCGCCACCATCTTATCACCGCTTGTTGGCATCACACCCCACCACATTGAAAACTCTACAGATTTTACTAACAAGGTCCAGAATCTTGTACTGGATCCAGATGAAACCATGGTGTCCTTTGATGTGGTTTCACTTTTCACTTGCATACCTACAACTGAGGCAGTGGAGACCGTCAGAAGACGACTACATGAAGACGATTCCTTACTGAACAGAACCAGCTTCACCCCAGATCAGATTTGTGCACTTTTAGATCTCTGCCTTACCACAACATATTTTAAATACAATGATGGATTCTACAGACAGAAGCATGGATGTGCCATGGGCTCCCCAGTGTCTCCCATTGTAGCCAACCTTTACATGGAGGAAGTGGAAAGTAAAGCTCTTGGTTCTTTCAAAGGGAAGGCACCTAGCCACTGGTACAGATATGTAGATGACACCTGGGTCAAAATCAAAACCCAAGAAGTAGAAGCCTTCACTCGTCACATTAACTCAGTGGATAAATACATACGTTTTACCAGGGAGGACACCAGAGATAACAAGTTACCATTCCTGGACTGTGCGGTGCTTATCGAGGAAGATGGAAGCCTCAACATTGAAGTTTACCGGAAGCCCACACACACAGACCAGTATCTCCTCTTTGACTCCCACCACCCTCTGGAACACAAACTTGGGGTGATCAGGACCCTACAACACCGTGCGGAAAGTGTTCCCTCTAAGGCAGAAGGGAAGCATAAGGAACACACACACATTAAGAAAGCCCTCAAAACATGCGGTTACCCCAACTGGGCCTTCATCAAATCAGCTAAGATGCACAGGAATGAAGGCCAAACACAAACTACAGAGAATGAAGGCCAAACACAAACTACAGAGAATGGGAAGGACAAGAGGAACAACATTGTCATCCCATATGTGTCAGGCTTGTCAGAGAAACTCAGAAGAATTTTCTCCAAGCATGACATCTCAGTATACTTCAAACCAAGTCACACCCTAAGACAAAAACTGGTTCATCCCAAGGACAAACCCGCCAAACACAAGATCAGCGATGTAGTGTATGCTGTTCAGTGCAGTGAAGAGTGCTCGGACCTCTACATTGGTGAAACCAAACAGCCTCTTCACAAACGAATGGCACAACATAGAAGAGCCACCTCGACAGGACAAGATTCAGCAGTACATCTGCATCTGAAGGAAAAAGGGCACTCTTTTGAGGATGCCAATGTCCACATTTTGGACAGGGAAAACAGATGGTTTGAAAGAGGAGTGAAAGAAGCCATCTATGTCCACTGTGAACAACCATCATTGAACAGAGGAGGTGGATTACGTCACCAACTTTCCCCCGCTTACAGTGCTGGCCTGAGCTCCCTTCCCAGACGTCTCAACCCCCATTCACACCTTTGTTCCAGTGACCTCAATAGGCCACAGGAAACAATGGAGCGGAGTCCTAAATTGGTTTCAACTGAAACCACTGATTAAATATGACCCACGCCCCCTTCACACCTGGGCACATGTGTTCAAGCACATGATCAATAGAGGGTCATAACCACCTCCAGGGGACTACGCCCACAGGGGTTTAAATACCTGGGTCTCTCCACCATTTGGTTGAGAACTGAAGAAGCCTTTCGGATGAGAGGTGAAACGTCTTCAAGAAACAAAAAGAAGTCCAGTCGCCTTTTTCAAGCTCCAGAGACTACTATGACCTGGATAACTGAGAATCTACACAGACATATTTATATAGGTGTTGACTGAGCAAAAGTCATTTTAATACTTGCTGGAAGTAAACAAGAGGTAACCTTTCTTTATTGAACTGTGAAAAACAACAGACTTATTGTACTTCAGAATTCTGTTTGGGCTCTGTTGATACCCCGGCTTGCTGCTTTTTGTTTAACCAGGTATACCAGTGTTCTCAGTCAATATAAAAATGCGTCTAACTAAGTGGGGCACTAGAAATCACAGGATCAGACAGTGCCGCAAAGCAATAAAACACAGCTGATGGTAATCTTTGAACATAAAACATAGCTGACTGCAGCTCAAAAATTAATCCCCAAACCCTTAATGTTTCCATCTCTATCCTCAACCTTGATGTTTGCGATAGGACGAGATGAAGATGCAACATGACGTGTATGAATGGGAAACACGAACACACACTTTGGAGCCCAGGTGAGACAGGGAAGAGACGGAAGAGCACAGGCCACGCATGTGTGTTGAACACCTTTGACTGTCATGCAAGCCACTCATCAACTCTATTTATTTAGCTGCCATGACTCTTAAATAGGACATTATAAAAGAGGGAATTAATTTTAGGCGTGAAGTAACCCAATTAATTCTCCGTGAGAGCGAGCTAATAAGTTTTTCTCTGGCTGTAGATGTGTGTGTGTGTGTGTGTGTGTACAGTAGTGTATGTACTATAAAGTATGCATGTGTGCGTGTGAAAATGTGAATGGCAATCTTACACACCAAACATGGACTGCATTAAGCAGTGGCTACGTGCTAGCATTGCCAATTTGTTTAAGCAGGCAAGGTCATCTCCTCCATGTTATTAATGGTTCATTAGAATGCACAACTAGGTTTCAGTGTTCGTTCACTCATGTCTGGACCTTACATGAAATGGGCATTACTCAGCGGGCATTATCACACTCTCTAGCTGACCTTTCTCTAGACAAGGCCACCCAAAGCCTCACTTTAGGGTTGCATCAGCCAATAAATATCTGCAGGGAAGCAGCTAATTAGTGACTTTAGAAATTTCATACATATCACAAAATAAGCAAAGAAATGAGTACAGCACAAGGTGGTTATGGAGAGTTCCAAAGCTAAAGGATGCTGTCAGAATAAGTTAGGTTTAGAGTTAAATTTGATTCCAGAAATGGTTTGAAAAGGAATGGAAAACTTCGAATTCTGGATTCATGTGGATGTTATATACACAAAAACATGATTTAACACATACATCCCACTAAACATTGTTGCAGACACAACAGCTTCCTGGACAGGACAGTGTACCTCAAAACACTGCAGAAACATTGCATGACAAAGAGTCCAATCCTCCGGTCTCTCCCAATCTGACTGAGAAGCCACAGGATGAGCTAGCCCAAAACTAATCCCTAAAGACCCCACTCTACAACCCACAGGACTCAAGATACCCCAGGACACCATCAAAGGTCTCTTGTGTCAAAGCTACTGCGATGGCACCTACAGTATAAAATTAGGAAGGTGGCAGTGATGTGGTTGATCTGTGTGTACAGCATGTTTGTCTGCTTTCTCTAAATTTAATTTCCTCCTGACACACAAAAACCCTGAGGAGTAACTTCTTAGCCTCAAGGCTGATGGACTAGCTGACAATTTCCTCCAAGCAGCTTCAAGTTCTAAAGCTTTCAGTGTGGAACCATAAAACATAACAAAAAACCCTGACAACTCAACAAGCCAGAAAAATAGAAGCCTGACAGGCAGTTGTTGTAAAGCTTCGTAAAGCTTAAAGTGAGGGTCGCATGACTCAGGTAGCGAGATCCAAAGGACATCCTATGATCAAACCTAAGAACCAAAAGTGTTGCAATGTCCTGCGATCCTGTGATAACTGTACTTCCCTGCTTAGAACTAGGATGATTTAAAAGTGCCAAGGTTTGATGAATAGGTCGCCAGTCTGCACCTTGTGCACACTAGCACCAAAACAACATCAGACGTATTCCCGGTGAGAGTTTCATGCTACTGCACTGGCATCACGGCCACTGACGACTGTGGCAGTACCTCGTGTGGGGGCCGAGGACACACACAATGCATTTTAGGGAGAAGCTGTGAATGTGAAACATTACTTTACAAGGTGCTTTTAATTAGCTAGGAAGCCGGGTTTAATTGCTCATTTTGCAGAATTTCATTTGCAAGCAATTAGATTTACTAATGTAGGAATAAACACATCCATGGTTCATTGCATTTACTGGAAGCTGTGCTAATCAGATTAAAAATGATCTAGCAAAACCTCTGAAGGACAATACGCCTTCTCTAATGATAATTTTGCAGTATAACAATGTATAGCACTATATTGTTACTTGTTTGTAAAACAAGTTGAAATTGGTCTGTGACTCATGCTGTGGTTTTTGTGGGCCGAACACATTTCTAACATTTTAATTTTCTATGAAATTGATATAATTTGTACTTTTCACAGCGTTCAAGTGAGATTAACAGCTGGAACTGTTAAAGGAAATAATGGCAAAATCAGATCTAGCACATTCTCTTCCAGTCTCATTAATAATGACAAATGCACTAAAGCTCCATAATTAAAAAAAACCAAACACCTTTATTGGTTATTCTATATGTAACAAAGGCAAATTTCTATAATTTATTTCATCCGACTCTGCTAAGTTGAACTGCACAGCGTAACACTAAATACAAATCATTATTTATTTTTATTGCACTGCAAGAGCCTTCATCTAACAAATCACATCAAATTTGGATTAAATTAAATCCAAAATATACCAATGTGACTGAAAACAGCACAAACCAGATGGTTATTTGTTATCAGAGACTCTGTCAGGCATGCAGGGCTGGTTTAGTAAGACGCACTGCTTCACTTCAGCAAACCGCCACCCAAGTGATGCTGACCCTATACTGTAAAGACTCCCCGCTAGAGTGTTCAAAGGCCCGCTCACACAAGGACAAACACAATCTCACGAAGGAGGATAACGCCTTATCCTTCCCCGCTTCTCTCCACTCCCATCTTTTACAGAATCTCTGTGTGTCTCTCCCTCTCCTCTCCTCCCGTTTATGATCTGATCTGAGCTGCGCCAAGCTGGCCTGAATAAAAAAGGCGAAGAAATGCCATGGTGAGCCGAAACCCCCAAAAGAAGAGACAGAGGGAAAAAAAAACAAAAAGGAGAGCAAGGGCAGCAGTGGTACAGCTGACCCAAAACCTAATAACCTTAATTACACATACTATAAATGAGGTGGAGCAAAATAAGACAGAGAGGAGGGAGAGAAAATAAAAACTCATCAGGATAAGAGGAAACAAAGGGGAAAGCTGATATCAGGGTTTGGAGGTCACAGAATGTGGAACAGTGGCAATATTTATGCATAAAACTGAGTAAAACAGACAATAAAGTGGACATGGGGGTGTAGGATAATGTGTGGCTAACTAGTGACTAACAGCTCACTATCATATGAGTGTGCATTGTCCCACAGTTTCTGAGTCATATCCAGCTCTCTATTAAGTTATAAGGTGCAGGTTGTTCAGTTTGTAGAGCAATTTTGTTTTAGGCTTTTAGGTTTTTGAGTCAGCAAAATCATCATCTAGATTAGCACAACACTGATTCCAGGCATGCCCAGTTTCAAAAGCTCAAGATGCTGACACGCAAAAAAGCCAAACTCCAGGCTTCACAAGTGGGTAACGTAGAGGTGGTTACATGTATTTTTTTTGTATGCTGTTTATGTATTATGGATATGGAAGTTGTTTTAGGAACTGTGAAATGAAACTGACCTAGAAACCTCTATCAGGGGGTCTGTTTGGACTCAAACAGGGTGTGCTGTGATGAAGTACACCCAGACATCTCCATCCTTTTTAATACTTGATTTTAAGTGGGGTCTCTGGTGAAGTGGAGCCCTGTTAATTGGAGTGGCAACTTGACATGAATACTTTGATTACTGGAGAAGATACAGACGCAGGTGCAGGAGTAGAAATTGAACCTGTTGTCTGTAAACACAAAACTTATTGGAACACAGTTTGTCGAGTTTGCGCAACTCTTGACGTTGAAAGTTCAAAGTCAAGCCTGTTTCCCCTTTTAAATAACAGTAAATTTTCCAACACTTTTGCCCTTACAGGAAATTGGAAAGTAGCAAGCAGCTGGAGACTAAAAGAAGGGGGATGAGCATGAGCCAAACTGGCACCCGTGTCACTGTTATTTGATAACTAGACTGCATCAACAGCAAACAATTCAAAAATCATAAGCAGAAACAGAAATTCTAAATCAAAGACAGACTTTTGTTTCTTTTAATACCACCTCCAGTCAAATTCAGGTCATTTGTCTCCTTCCCAATCCCTCTGAATCCTTTCACTGTGATATTACATAAAACCTAATGGCAGGGATTTATTACTGTTCATATTACAACTAGGCACATTTTATAGTGGGCAGGGCGCCATGACTTGAAAGAAAAATTGTTTGGTCTTTTTTCCTTTTCTTTTTTTTTTCATCCCAGATAGAGGAGACTCAATAAAAGGGTATCAAAGGTTCATTTAAACTTCAAACCTGGGTGAGACCTTAACCATAATATGGCCAGTACTGGGCTACTTTGTAAAAAGAAATGCAGCTTGTGTCTCTATTTGTGTCTCTGACTCACTTCAGCACAGCTGCTCCTTAAGAGGAAGAGACACAGCTGAGAAAAAGGGGGGGGCAAAAAAAAAAAAATAAGAGTGCGAGAGAGGACAAATATAGACATCACAAGCTGTGCTGTCCACTCTGAACTGAGGTGGAAAAAAAACATACAAATAGAGATGGAGAGATGCGTTAAGAAGTGTGAACTCATGAGAGTGAAAGATGGACCGATAGAAAAGCTAGAAATAGAAGTTTATAGAGAAAGCTAAATCTGGCCCATGGTACAGACGTGGGTTTTTGTCGCTGCGGCATCACACGGCGAGCTGCCTGTGCACTTGGATCACACATTTTTTTTGATTATGCAGTATTATTACTTTGAGATGCTACAGTGATGACAATGTTAAAGTACAGTCTGTCAGCTTTAATTTTAGGGATGTTTTCATCACATGCGGATGAACATTCAGGGAATGAAAGCCCTGTCTTGGTAAATGTTCTCATGGCCTACACATGCTGGAAGTATTTGGATGGATTAAGATTAGGTTTACATTCAAAAAAGTTGTCACTTTCACTATCAAAAGTTAGCATTTTAATATACACTGACAGGACTTTGCCACAGTGAAGATTGGGGATTAAACGACACACAGCTGGTAGTTATGGATTATTGCGACACACGGTAAATGTTTTCACTTATGTGTGGATGTCTGTTGTTCTATGAATCTCAAGGGGTGATTTGTGTTTGCTTTGTGGTGTGCAAGCAGCAAATGTGTCACTGAGAGAATTATGCATTTAATATTTAGAGAGCTGCAAAACAAAAACACAAAAGACAACACAAGAACACAAAATGGATTAAAAATGTGTTTATCTGACAGTGGTGCACTGGCTTGTCCGCCAAATAATTGCACCATAATTAGTCAGTAAAAATAAAGGACATTTTCCTGCAGTATTTCAGAAAGTCACTCCTAGATGTTATCAGGGCCTAGATTACCAGCAGTTGCTCAAAAGGCACGTTTCCCCCCTTTTGTAAGATTGCCCTAAAGCTGTGTTGTTGACTAACATTTGATAAAGATGGCCTCAGCAACCAGTTGTTTATGAAGAGTTAAGCTCTGCTGTATTGTAGTATTTATTAAACCACAGATTATATTAAAATAGGCAACCACATGCAGTCTGTAGTTAGTTAATCAAGGATTAACAAGCTATTCTGTCTATTCACACGTCTTTCCAATTTAATATAACCCATGTATCCTCTGAAAGCCCAGATCTCCCTGTCTCCACCAGCACTTGAACGCCACATGCATTTGGGGATTTGTGCAGAGCTGCGTGCATGAAGTCTCAAAACTCCATGTGCAAATGTAACCATGGCTTGCAACATGCTGCGCAATATGGCATGTGTGCACTCAACAACAAAAAGAATGTTAAGATTGATTTATTTTACACATGTATGAACAGGAATGTTTTTGAAAAGAAAAAAAAAAATCTGATCTGTGATGTGTACATTTATATATTAGTTTTGCATGTAAATACATTTCTTTATATTTGTGTGTGCTTTGAAACAAGCATCTGTGAGAACTCATAATCGCACATATAATAGTTACAGTTTGGAAATCTTTTCATTTGCAGATCATGTAATATACATTTATGCATTTTGTGACCAATTTATCTCCATTATTTGGGATTTCATAAAGGAACACGGTGAGTTCTCATAGACAGCACTGAGGGAAGAGAGAAAATTTTATATTCACCAGCAGCTTGGCGAGCGGTTTGCAGCACTGTACACTTCTTTGTGACCAATTCATGCTAGTGACCACCAGCAGGATCCACCAACCACTTGTAGAACACACACTTTTCCTTAGCGGCTGGTGGTTTCCAGATGGCTGCCAACAGCTCTCTAGGCCTGTGTGACTGAGGCCTTAACATCTGAACGGGACAACCACACGTACTGTAAACACTGGTGTTTGTCCTCCTCTCCTTGATGTCAAGTATTCCTATAATACTTGACATCATGTTGACACATCTGTGTCACCTGAAAGATTATTGCTGCGCAAGTGAAGCTCTGGTTCTCTGCCTCTAAATAACTCCACGCTCTATACAAGAACTGGTAAAAATGCAGAAGGTTTGCCTGTGACAGGCAGCCTTAGCCTTTTAGCATGTTATCACGCATATAGCTGTCCAGTGCATCTTAAAGAACACCTCTCACATGTCAGTTTTAAAAATCCTGAAGTCAATTTATGAGCAGGCTGGTTCCAGCTGAAAAAGGTTGCAGGTGGTAGTTGCCACAAAATAAATGCTGTCAACCACTGAAATTATCCTGTTTAAAAAAGCTGCTAAGTTCAATGATAAATCTGCCACTTTCTTCTCAACAGTATATGCATCATGTGAAGCTTAGCAGGCACAGTGACAGAAACTTAGAGGGAGCTGTGCTTGGCGAACAAGGCTGGCAAAATAAAGTCTGTTAATCAATTTAGACTTTCGTTTAACAGCCTTTTCAAATCTTACTCTCATGCTGTGGGGCTTAAGTAGCAACGCACAGGACTCCAGGAATCATTTCCCTACTGAGCTCTATAGTGAAGGTAGCAGAGATGAGCCCTGTAAGCTTAACATACATTGGCATATTGAAGCTCCGTAGCACAAACACTATGTTTTAATGTTGGTGTGGTGATTTTACTGTACTGCAGGTCTTGAATGAGTCATCTAAAGATGAATAAAAACGCCCACAAATAGTAACTGAAATCATTAGTGCATTAAGGTTATGCAATCGGAGATATGAGGAAGCTTACCAGTCCAATCTGAACAAAGCCATCCTTACAAGGAGTCTTATAAAATAATAAATTCTATAATAGAGAAAATTTAATGCCTTGGAAGGCTTTTGTACTCAGAGCATGTCTGAACACTTCAAAGCAGATTCACCTGCATTATTTGAGAAAGAATAATATGCATTATGCAATATTTGTGCTACTCGAGGGTCACATTCACTTGCATTACACAGCAAAGACAATGGGAATTATATAAGCATACTGGTTCACATTTTTATGGTTATTAATATCTCTCTTCTGAGTCAGTTTGCTTGTAATTGTTGCACTTGTTCTTGATGTTGTTTATGGTTAATTAATGAGCTTGTGGATCAAAGGGAGAAATCACTGATCCCACTGGAAGTTTCGACCTATATGTCTTTTCTACCCTCCAACAGCACCCTCATTCTACTTATCAATGCAGCACAGCTGATAGAAAATACACTCTGGGAAAACACGACAAAAAATATCTGCCATAACTGATAGACAGTCACTAGACCAGTGAGTCAGATCATTACTGAACAATCTTGGTAAGGGTGACCCAGTCTCAGACTACTGCACTACTGTATGATGTAACACGGTCTAAATTTGAGGACAAAATTTGTCCCTCTAAATTTTAAATATGGATTTTTCAAAGTACTTTCTAAATATTCATATTTCTTTTTCAGCAAAAGTGAATGTTTCAGTACTGATTGGGTGCAAAGACTGATTACTACATTCATTTTTTTAATCTCACTTTCCAGCTTGTTTAATAGTAAACAAAATTAAAATTCCTGTTTTGGATTGTCTAATATACTTTAACAAGCCAAAAGGACAATTACAAAACAGTATTAGTTTGCACAATGATGTTATCTCTTTAGACTCTTCTTATGTAGCTGGATAAAAATGTGCCTTCCGGTAAATGCAGCTTAAACATGAGCCAACGTTGTCATACAAATTATTTCATGCTTTTTTTAAAGCCCCTGAAAACATGACTAGTAACAAATTTCTATATAATGTGCAATTATATGCCTAAATAAGCTGTATTTAAATATAAAGGAAAAATGCATCTCTACATATCTAATCTGTTTTAACAGCACCTGTTGGGTTTAATCTGATTTAACTGACAGCCCACTCCTGTACATGTGTGAACATTCTGATTAAAAAGTTTGCAAACCCTTATTGGTGCACACATCATATCTCCTTTGTAGAGTGGAAAAAAATAATAATAATAATATATCTAAACACTGCTTTAACTTCTGTTAAAAAGTCATCTGAGACAAATGGCAGAAAATTATTTCAAGGCCTTATGCATCATGGCTGTATGCTTCCACAACCTATTGCAGTTCACATCCATGTCTGCACAGACTCATACAATATGCAAGGCAGCCAGAACATACAACAAACTACTGGGCCACCTACACATTATACCTAGAGGAGCTGCTTGGCCATGGAAACCCATGCCAAGCTTGCAGCGCACAGTTTTTGTGCTGATGTTACTGCCAGAAGAGGTTTGGTACTCTGCAGTTACTGATTCAGCAGAGCGTTGGTAACTTTTATGTACCTGAGCACTCAGCAACCCCGTTCAGTAACCTGGTCAACCACTTCACGGCTGAGTCGCTGTGATTCCTAAACACTTCCACTTTGCAATAATACCACTTACAGCTGACTGGGAAATTTCTTCTCTCCTAGACATTCCACAAACTGACTTGTTGCAATGGTAGCATCCCATTACAGCACCACATTTCAGTGAGCTCTTTAGAATGGCCCTTTCTTTCACAAATGTTTATAAAGGCAGACTCCATGGCTAGATGCTTGATTTTATATACCTGTGGCAGCGGGACTAAAAACACCTGAATTCAAAGATTAAGAAGTGTGCATATAGTGTCTAATCTGGACTGGTATTTATATGCTGTTCTGTTATATGTTCTGGTCTTACTGACGCCTAAAAGAGCTTTCACACTGCAACCCATATTAACCGATACACAATATGGGGGTAAATATCTTTCTCAAGGACACTTTCACATGCAAACTGGAGAAGCCAGGAATCTAATACCGACCCACTCTACCTACTGCGCCACATCAGCCCTCCGGTCTGTGTTCTGCTAGGAAAGCTTGGGTGCTGGCATTCTTGTAGATATTACTTTGACACATACCACCCACCTAAACAATGCTGGAGACCAAGCACGCACACCCATGACAACGACGCTCCCTGAAGATAGCAGCAGCCCCAGCAGGACACAGCACCCCACCACACTGCAGAAACTGCTTAGGAACAGCTTTAGAAATGCAACTAGTCCAATCTGGACATGAAGCTTGAGGTGCTGACCCGGCTTTTTAACATCCCAAGTTTGATGAGGCATGGAAGTAAGCATGAGGCATATGTAGTTTAGGTCCCTTTTTTGAAAGTAGAATAAAACTGCAGGACATAATGTACTCTCTATATATTTCTGGCATTGATGAGGCTGTCCTTAAGAAAAGAAAAGCAAAATCAAGCTCCAGACTTTGCTTGATTATCACTGGCCTGGGTTACTTGTCACGTGACAGGTGGACAAAAGAGCATATTCATACTTTAAAAAGACACAGTAGTCTGTTGTTGCCCATTTTATGGTTTTAAATTAGACTTCTATTTGTAGGCGACATTAATAGGTTCCTAAAAAGATGCAAATTGGTTTTCAGAAACACAAAGACCTGATTTCACTTGAAAGAAGTATTTGAACATCTCTTTCACAATGGTGCCATGTGGCTTAAAAGTTTCCAGGTAAAATATTTGAAGTGCCTGAAGAGCAGCAGTTTCTACCCTCTTCCTTTTTTCTTTCTTTTTTTTAAATGATAAAGTCTGGCCTCTTGGAAGAAAACTAAATAAAAGAGATGAAGGGTGACTTTTGTACAGTACAGTGTCAGTTCAGTTTCACTACTGATTAAAAAAAAGGTAATTAAAAATCAACAGTCACATCCTGGTGAGTGTGAATGACTTGAAGCCTGATAAGTCCATAGAGGTGGTTCTGTACTGTACACCTTCAGCATGCCGCCAACAGCCTGCATGCACTGATAAGACGGTGTGTTACATCATCACCTGCCCACCGTTTCCTTATCACTCGAGACTCACAGATCAGTGTCATGCAGCTTGGTTGTTTCTCAGAAACCTCACTTGAAATGTTTACTGCATTATGCAATGTTTTTTTCTTTTTTTATTACTCACAGACAATGAGAAGTACTGTACCATGCCATAAAGACGGAAATTAAAATACTTATGTCTTTATTCCCTTGAGTTGTTGCGCTTTCTTCCCTTGTTTTCATCTCTCCGATTCTGTCTGTCTTTCATGTCCTTTTTGTTTATTTCAGTCAGAAACAGATCCACTGGGATAGGTTGAAGTGCTTGCACACGATAGCTTTTTTTAAACCGCCTTTGATCAGACATTCATGAAGATTCATGATAGGAATTTATGCAGCTGGTAAATGCACTGCAAGCATACATGAACACACCGGCATCACCTTCTGATTGACACGGCAAAGAATTAAAGGAAATAAGCGAAGGAGTGAGAGAAGACAGGCTGTGGCACTAAAAACAAAGGCTTCTTACCCAGTGAGACAGTTTGGTTAAATATAGGCTGAATGAATAATATTAAAAGGCATTAAAGAGACGAGTTTAAAACACAGACGGGAAATCAGATAAATGACATGGACAGGTAGCTGTTAATCAAAGAGCAGACTGACAAAAACAACCACACAAATGACTGTACTGTGCAAAAGTTTTAGGCTCTTTTGTTGTTTAGATTCTGTTGAGGTTATTTCCCCACAAATGTTCCCCCTCAGGAACCTCATGATGTTACAGTAGAACACTGCACTGACTTTCAAACACAGGGGGTTGATTTCACAGTGCATTAAAATTCCTGATCATGCTCTTGACCTGAATGCACCACCTTCGACTTAGAAACTGCAGCCTGTTTCACTGATAGATTCTGTTTGGTCTCTAGGTCAAAGTTGGAAACCGAGCTCTCATAGCTGGTGATGAGGGCCATGGTAAAACTGCAAAGTGCACATTGAAGAGGTCAGAATGGGTCTTCCAGGGAGTGATCCAAAAATAGCAGCCACACTGGAAGCAGTCCAGAGGTGTCCAAGGAGACTACATTAAAATAAAGATTTGCAAAGTTTAAATCCAGTGAGGTTTTTGTTTTCCATGGGCATAATCATAGACATTTTCGATCACACTAATAAAACAGATAACAGGGTATGACAGGCTGCTGTCAGTGGGTGCACACAAACTCTGCATTTCTCTTTACAGCCTTTTGGACTCTTGCAGCTCATTTTTTGATTTAATGGTCCACAAATTCTGAGTATGTACATTTCTAGCCCCAGAAGGCAGGTGCTTTCAGAGTCAAGTTTGATAAACCCACTACCTGCTTAGCCTTAAGCATAAAAGTTAACAGCTATGTTTTGAACAGATGCTAGAAACCCAAAATTTCCAAGCAGAAGTGGTGGAAACTAAAAAAAAAAGATCTGGAAAGCAGTTAATGGACTTAAATTCAGAAACAGAAGTCCAAATGAATGCTAATATTGCTCTACATCTGTGTAAATTACTTAACGATCCATTGAAACTGCCTTAATAACTTTCTAAGGTGATTATGTCCTTCTGTTTGATTTTCTGTTACACTCATCTGCCAATTTGTCAGAACACCAACTAATGCAGCTTTAAAGACATCTAATAAAAGTAGCTTAATATAATGATAAACTGAATGAAGCCGAGCTCAACGAAACTACAACGAGTGGATTTTTTTTAACAGTAGGAGTAAATACTCTTAGTCATCAGCAGCCAAACAATTACATTTAATGCCTTGAATTATTTTCATTTGTGGAGACTTGGGCACAGCTTGGCAGGACACATGAACAGGAAAACAGCAATGAGTGCTGAGTGCAAAGTTAAAGCCGATACAATGCATCGTTTCTTAAAACTCGAGTAGGACACAAACACAGGCGTGATTCACAGGTTAATGAAGGCTGAGCCCTGTCCAATATTTATTTGTCTCTGCAAACCCTGTATGTATCAAACAAGGCTCGAAGTGACATTTCAAAAAAATCAATAACTTGGCTGGTCAGATTTTGTCTCAGTCACTGAGCTGACAGCGGAATCAGGAGTGTTGACAGCTACTCATGTAAATCCCAAAATGTCAAATTCTTATAGCAGGAGAAGCAGCAGTACTATTTTGCTTAGTTTGAGCAGCGTACATTATCTGCATTTATCACAGACTGTATGAAAGATGGCCTTAGATTTCGGGTCTGAAAAGTAAGGCCAATGTGGAGGTGCCATAACTCTACATTATTTTTAATGGCCACCACGGGTGACCCCTGTTGTTGCAAAAACACTTCTGTTTGTGTAGTCTGAGTCTACTGGGAAAACAGCTCTCAACTCCATTTCTCTGTGACCACAGCAAACAGTTTCCTGATGAGTTTATGGGCTCAGTCTCTATTTTGAAGCTTACTGAAAATAACATTAAGCACATTTACTGGCCATTCTAAGAGGTGGGAAGGTGTATTATCCATTATTATGTTGGGTATCAGCTATAGCATGCTAGTATGGTTAACACTAAAAGTAAATTATACCGAGCCGTGTGTGTGTGGTGTGTTAACTTGTACCACACACAGAGTTTGTGTGTGTGTTTGTTTCAACTGGCCTTTCTGTGTGATTTATACTGAACCTGGAAATCAACTAGTTGCCATGCGAAGCCCAGACAGGATGCTTTTGTCCAGTGAAATTCCAATATTTTTTCAGACTCCACATCGCTTCATTGTTCGCAAAAAGGTAGAATATTGGTGTAAGACTGGATCAGCTCTGACATCTTACTCAACCTAGCTTAACTCTACCCAGCAGTCACAGAGCTGCATCCCTCCAACATCCTCTCTGGATGGATCGACCGAAGGAGAAAACAGCACTACTCTGGGCAAGATGAAATTGCATGGCTGAATTTGACGTTTGGCTGAGTTAGTTATGAACATTTTGTTATAGCATTATTTTCTTATTAACAATATGTTGAATTTGAGGGCCTTAACTATTACAGTATATCAAGAATGGCTAATTAGATTTTTTTTTTCTTTTAAATTCTAAAATTGCCTTTTTTTTCATTTCCTTTTTAAAGGCACACTGAACTGGGACCCAAAGACTAAGTTCACACACCACACCTGACCTTTATGTACAATCACACCCCTATTATATGCATTTAAGAAAACACAGACACACACACACTTTTATATAAAAAGCCATTCTTCTGCTTTTCCCACCCCTACTTCACACTAATATCCCACTGCACTGAATATTATAGTAAGTCCTATTAAACCAGACAGCTGACAGCACTGGTGGTGAACAATAATGAGAACATTCTGTATCTCCTGTTAGCTGCGTGTCTTTCTTGTTCCATTTTCCTCTGTGGTTTGCTGTTATCTAAAGAGCAAGCACAAGCCTTGCCACTGCAGTTGCATTCACATTTTACAAGAGGTCTACTCTACAACTTATTACCAAACAGGGGCAAGGAAAACACCTGCATTCTGTGTGACAGGATAATTTATACAAAGTTGGAAGAAGGACAGAGCCTGTAGTGTGATTGTGTTCCACACCCATCCTCTGGGATTGCTGTAAAGACCCAAATGATAACTGGCAGCACAGTAAATGAACAAATAAATAAGTAAACACCATTAAAAATGCACCATACATGCATGTGCATAAATAAGTGAAAACATAGTTTGGGCAAACACCGACAGAATTATTTCTTATCAAAAAAATATAAAACCATGGATGAATTATTCATGTAGACACCCTCACACATGTCACTACCCATTAGAATACACGCTTACTGGGAGTGCTGTCGTATTGGTCAATCTAACAGTAAACTGGACACAGCTCTCATCATTACTCACACAGCAGGCAGAATTATGCCTTGTGTTCTATTATTATAGCGCTTCCTCACCCCCTCAATTGATGTTTTTGTAAAGAACCTGCTCAGGGAAACGCTCCTGGCGCTGTTATGGGTTTTAAATCAATGCAAATGCAGAAAGTCCAATTCTCTACTTTATTTAGATGGAGTAGCTTGGGGAGATTTTTTTTTTTTTCCCACCGCACAGCTCACAACAGGCCCCAAAAACTAAAAACTTTTATCACCCTGAATGCAGGTATTAATGCAAATCATGACCTCGTTTACTTTGATAAGACATACAGTAAGTGAAAAATTTATATTGCGAGGTAGAAGCTGTGACTTCCCCTGTTCCTTTAAAGCAAACAGAAGCTTTCTGAAATTCCGGCACTGGCAGATGATCCCGAGAGTGAAACACAGATGGAAAGATCATGTTTATCCTTACAAATAAACCAAACAGAATGAAACTCAGAGTGAAAAATCAACTTCCTCTTTGAATTGAGAAGCAACAACATTTATGTGGTTGGAATTTTAAAAGCAAACACTCTATATAAAAGATGAGAGTAGCCACAATGACGTCACCAATTAGTTCCTGGACTACAGTTTGGCATTACTGCCACTGTTATCTTCATCCTATGAAACCAGTCGTGATCTTTTTTGGAAGAGAGGGTCAAGCTGGTCACCTAACGCTACCACTCGAAGACTAACAACCCATGCATACTTCTAACCTGTAAGGGAATTACAGGGTCACCACATCCTAAAGCATAGACAGACATCCTCTCTATTTTTAAGATTAGGCTTAAAACTTTCCTTTATGATCAAGCTTATAGTTAGGGCTGTTCAAATGACCCTGAACCATCCCTTAGTTATTCTGTAATAGGTGTTTCTTTTCATTCACCTCTTTTTACTCTGTTTATACTCCACTCTGCATTTAATCACTAGTTATTATTAATCTCTGGCTCTCTTCCACAGCATGTCTTTTGTCCTGTCTCTCTCCCTTCGGCCCCAACGGGTCATGGTAGATGACCACCCCTCCCTGAGCCTGGTTCTGCTGGAGGTTTCTTCCTTTTAAAAGGGAGTTTTTTCCTTTCCACCGTCACCAAATGCTTGCTCATAGAGGGTCGTTTTGACTGTTGGGTTTTCTCTGTAATTATTGTAGGGTCTTTACCTTACAATATAAAGCGCCTTGAGGGAACTGTTTGTTGTGATATAATTTATTAAATTCAACAACATGCTGTAGTGAAGTCAAAAGTTAAGTTAATGTAAAAGCACGTTTAAAAACAAAGTTTTGCACAACTAAAAGAATAAAAGAACATGAAATGATAGAACAACAGACCAGAGAAAAAAATGGAGAATAAAAATTGAGAAAAAAACGCAAGTACAAACAACACAAGTAAGTCGGTCTGGTTTAAAAGCCAAATAATGAAAATGATTGTTCATACAGGTTTTAAAAATGCCTGATATGAAGGAGCCGTTGGGTGCACAATTTAGAAGCAGCTACTGTAAAGGCCTGATGTTCTTTATGTTTCAATCAGGACCTTGGGACAGCTAGGAGCATCTGCTCAGCAAACCTCATTGATCTAGTGGGACTGAGCAAAGTTGAAAGATCAGAGAAGTAAGGAGGCGCCAACCCGTGTAATGGCTTAAAAACAAACAAGAAAATCTTAAAATCAATTCCAAAACTCAGCGGGAGCCCGTGTAAGGAAGCCGATACGAGTGATATGTGGTCTTGCTTGCATGAGCCAGCAAAGAGCTGAGCAGCGGCGTTTTGGACCAGCTGCACTCAGCCGAGCAGTGACAGACTGAATAAAGGCTATCGCAGAAGTCGAGACAAAATGAAGGCATGAATAAACTTTTCAAAGTCTCCGAAGCAGAGAAAAGACTTCATCTTTGCAAGTACCCAGATTTGAAAGAAGCAAGTTTTAACAACTGTATTTATATGTTTATCTAAAGTAAATGTGCTGTGCAGATCACTCCCAAGTTCCTCACCAAGGGTTTTATAGGTCCTAAGAGGGCCGAAGTAATGGAACATCTAAACACTGATAAACATTAGAAACTAGTGGTTGACCATAAGCTTAATGGAAAAGGGTTTACTGAGGTCATAAATCGGGTGAATAGTATGGTTATTTTCTTATAGCCCTCTATAAAATCTGACTTCTTTTCACAACCACTGTTATCACAGTGATCCTCCTAAACTGGGAAAACTGGGAGTAACGGAACATCGCAAACATGAGAAACAAACATTTACAGTATGTCGCTTTTCCGATGAACTTTATGGACTTTTCTCTGGAGCTTGAAAAAGGCGACTGGACTTCTTTTTGTTTCTTGAAGACGTTTCACCTCTCATCCGAAAGGCTTCTTCAGTTCTCAACCAAATGGTGGAGAGACCCAGGTATTTAAACCCCTGTGGGCGTAGTCCCCTGGAGGTGGTTATGACCCTCTATTGATCATGTGCGTGAACACATGTGCCCAGGTGTGAAGGGGGCGTGGGTCATATTTAATCAGTGGTTTCAGTTGAAACCAATTTAGGACTCCGCTCCATTGTTTCCTGTGGCCTATTGAGGTCACTGGAACAAAGGTGTGAATGGGGGTTGAGACGTCTGGGAAGGGAGCTCAGGACAGCACTGTAAGCGGGGGAAAGTTGGTGACGTAATCCACCTCCTCTGTTCAGGTGTCCTGTCGAGGTGGCTCGACAGGACAAGATTCAGCAGTACATCTGCATCTGAAGGAAAAAGGGCACTCTTTTGAGGATGCCAATGTTCACATTTTGGACAGGGAAAACAGATGGTTTGAAAGAGGAGTGAAAGAAGCCATCTATGTCCACTGTGAACAACCATCATTGAACAGAGGAGGTGGATTACGTCACCAACTTTCCCCCGCTTACAGTGCTGTCCTGAGCTCCCTTCCCAGACGTCTCAACCCCCATTCACACCTTTGTTCCAGTGACCTCAATAGGCCACAGGAAACAATGGAGCGGAGTCCTAAATTGGTTTCAACTGAAACCACTGATTAAATATGACCCACGCCCCCTTCACACCTGGGCACATGTGTTCACGCACATGATCAATAGAGGGTCATAACCACCTCCAGGGGACTACGCCCACAGGGGTTTAAATACCTGGGTCTCTCCACCATTTGGTTGAGAACTGAAGAAGCCTTTCGGATGAGAGGTGAAACGTCTTCAAGAAACAAAAAGAAGTCCAGTCGCCTTTTTCAAGCTCCAGAGACTACTATGACCTGGATGACTGAGAATCTACACAGACATATTTATGGACTTTTATTATAAACAAGCTTAACTTTCCAACAGAGAGAAAGAGAAAGAAAACAACAAGTTCAACCTCAGAGGCGACCGGCAGGTTGGGATAACTGCTACCCTGGTTCATTTAAACTAACCTAATCACCTCCTGGCTCTAATTGGATCTTTAGCAGTATGAATTAATACAACACTCACCTCGATGAGTTTGCGTTCATAGCTAGCAGCCAGCTCCTCAATGTCACCCATGGACTTATTCTGCGGAATGGGGGCCTGCTCTTCACTTGACCGCAACACCGACAGGGCTGCAGCAGAAAGAGAGAAGGCGCATTCACAAAGATGTAAAGATACTGCGACATGTGACGTGCTGAAAAACTAAAGTCATATTAAAGAGTTTGATTCATCTGTGGTGAGCGTGGACACCGGCAGCTGTTTCTTTTTGTTTAAGCAGTGACTGAATAATGTAACCATGGAAGCACAAGGAATCTCAGTTTTACTGGCCTAATGTCACTAACTGAAGGAGATATGAGTATCATAATATAATCGTGCAGGGAAAGACATCCACACATCCACAGAAAAACATGCACACATTCAGAGAGTGTGCATACACACTTGCTTTCATGTGCATTTAAACTACAACACATTTTTCCTTCTCAGAAAACCTCTGTCAAAATGATAAACTCCCCTTCTTTCACCGTTGCCTGTTTTACTCTGACTTTCTCTTCAGATAGAGTTTATTGTTGTTTTTGCACTACTGTAGCTCGCTAACTTGCTAAAGTCATCCCAGCAGAGCCTGAAGCGCCGCTTCTGAGCCTATTAATGTCAACTAATCCAGTTCCCTCAGCAAAGAACGGCAGAACATGCCAAAAGTCAGAGCACTGAATCTTTTTATTTCTTTCTTCTTCTTTTTTCAAAAGGTGGGTGTAAGATGGATTGTTTTATCACCTCAGCAAAAGCAAATTAACAGTGTTATTTCACTGCCACCACACAGACTGTAGCTAACACAGAGACAAACAGACTGAGGCTAGGAGGAGGAAGAGGCAGGGAGAGAGGCATGAGCTGAGACATATAAAAGAGGTTGAAAACAAATTACACAGGAACATATTCAGCACGTCTTGAGGCTCAACAGAGCTCAAATAAACTTGTGGCAATTGCTCTTTAGGGGGAGGTTTTAGAAAATATACAGCTAGGCTGTAATTGTAGAGAAAACTTCCAGAAAACGTCTGAACGTCTAGACAGGGTGAGACAGGTACTGATGAAGGAGCTTGCTGTAGTTCCAAATAGAGGGCACCATAGGGAGAACAGCTGCTGAGAATCACAGGCTGTTGCAAGTTCACAAATAAGAGGAGTAAAGTTAGCCGAGAGGTGCGGGTGTACACACATACACATTCATGTACTGTAAATATGTGCATTATATATATATATATATTTTTTTTTCATCCTCTTTTAGGAACTTAAGCGAAAGGTTGAATCAAATTATCAAACTTTTTTAAAGAAAAAAATGTTTTTTCATGAACTCATTACATATCACCCTGAGGGGGAAAAAAACTTAAACTATAAAAATCAAAAATATAAGAACCAAAGTTTAAGAGGCCAGACTTTTTTTAACTCCTTTTTAATCCAGTCCTTGTACCTGACCATTTTCAGAGCAATTATTATTTTTTGTTCATTGACCCAAGAGCACCAAAGCAGCGATTTTCACGATGTGAAAGTGAGAGCGATAGTGCTACAAAACCCATGTTAGTGTTCTAGGGTTAAGCCAGACATATGAATCATTCAAGCATAAAAAAAAAAGAGCTTGTCAAAAGCGATTGAATTATCAATGCAGAAAAGTACAGCCAATGATCACAAACACACTGCCACTGCAGTAAAAGCATACGTAGATAGAAAAACACACACTCGGTTGTGGCCTTTAATGGGGGAAAGGAAATAGTCATCATGTATTGGATTTTCATTAAGCACTTATAAAGGTAGAGCAACAACAGATTGTTTACATCAGATATTAGCAGACAGTGCCTTCTATTTTTTTTTAAGTGAACATATACAGTACAGTACATGACTAGCAATACAATCAATTATGTGCAAAATGACACTAGCAAGAAAACATCAGCAAAAAATAAAAAGTGAGACACATTCTCATAGTAGGGTAACTGTGTAAAAACCACAGTGAGAAAACTTCATAATGAAAAGCAAACTGTGACATTTTAAAGGAGTTTTTGAGTCCAGTTTAAAAGTCACTCAAAGCGTGTCTTACTGTGTTGTAACATCTCAAGTTTTAGATAAAACATTTACGGCTGCACCGCTGCACATTTTTAATTATCAAGGTAAAGTTTATAAAAGGCCAAAGTGTTAAATTAGCTTATTTTCTGAGCAGCTGTTAAAAAGTCCAAAGATTCAATTATGGCACAAAATAAAGGAAAGCAGAAAGATTTTTAAAAAATCCTCATAGTTTTCTTATATAAAGTTATATGTACACATGCAATAACAGACACTCACACCTCAGGAAGCTGACAGACACACATCACAACAGCTCCAGCAAACGGCCGGCAGCAAAGCAATCCCCAAGCTTATCTTTGGCCCGCCAACAGCACTGCACTATATACAACAGTCAGCAGCCTAATAGCCTAGAAAGCTATAGCACACCAACATACACAGAGTCAGGGAGAATGAAAATATATAAATATTATAAAAATATTGAAAGATATACTTCCCCAGAGAGGAATCCAAAAAGAGACACACACACACACAAAAAAAAAAAAAGCATAAAGATGCAAATAAACACAAACACAAAAATGCACATACATAGAGGACTGCTGACGGTGGAGCTTGCGGTACCAATTTACCTCAGCTCTGAGGGTTTTTTTCCCTTAAGTTGGATTTCTGTTACCTGTCACATTGATACGCTCTTAATAATGAAAATACAAGGGGTGTGTGGGCAGACGAGAGAGAAGAGATACTGACAGGAGATTGGGGGGAGGGCACACGCAGATGTTCCTGACTCTAGGAAATTGAACAGACAGCTGGTTTGGAATAACAAAACTAACTGAGCAACCGAGCAAGCTGCTGCATGTGCGTGTGTGTTTGTGTGTTTATGTGTGTGTGTGTGTGTCCTGCAGAAAACCACAGAACTGTTGAGCTCTGTGTGAGCAGATGCTTCAGCAGAACGAGCATTAGGCATTGTCATAAAACTGTTTACTGGTGTTTGTGAGTGCCCTATCCCGTTCCCAGGAGTGTGAGTCTCCAGAGACATCTTTCGAATGATCACAGTTTGTGAGATAATTAGTCACTTTAGTGGAGAGGTCCACTGAGACAGATACACACGGGCCAATGGAGAATCCCCCCACCCCTTTAAAAAAAAAAAAAAAAAATGGGCCAAATGCTCAAATAGGCAACATTGGGAAAGATGCTAAAGTTTTGGATTTGGATCAGTGGCTGTTAACAGTGTTTTGTGCTTTCAGTTAAAAAGCCAGTCCAAATTTACTGGACACAAACTGGGGACTGACAGTAAAGACTATTGTTAAAAAGTACTGTAAGCTGCCAGTGCTCCCCCTCAGCATCCTGGTAGTGCAGTCTTTAGGTGGCCCAAATCCCCTGAAAGTACAAGTTCTAGAACACATAATTGCAAGGTCTGAGAAGATCTTGTCACTATCAATTCAAAAGCAAATGGCTGAATAAGAACCAGGAACGAGAAATGCTAAAATCATAATAAATATAAACCACTGAGAATACTGTCACTTTCTGTGGTTGGCATTATTATGGTAAGAAATAATCATCTGAGATTTTTAGTGGATGCATCTATGGTGTGAATTTTAACTTTCTCGGTCAGGTCGTTCTCGAGTTATGGCGTCCACAAAGATGAAAGTTGGCTGCAAGATGGCAACAATACCCCATCAGCGTTTTTAGGCTGAGGAGTAAAAAAACTAATATAAGTCCATGTAGGTCAAAGTCATTGAGTTTTACGGTCCAAAATAAAACTCAGAAGGCTTCACTATGTGTTGACTATACAATCCTCGTGTCATGTACTGTCCCTTGCCAGAGAATTGTATTTAACGTTTTTAGCATTGAATTCATGAGAGGCTTAATCAGGCTGTGTAAGCTGTTGCACAACATGTATAATTTTTATTCTGCACTGTACTGAATGCCAAATTCTGACGCTGCAAATGGAAAAAGAAAAAAAAATGTGATTTTCAAGGTAAGCTGTGAAGTGTTCTGACAAAGAAGCAATGCTTTTACAAGTGGGCTTCCCAGTTAGTTTGTATCTTGTGCACACCGGACACAGATGGATGTGTGTACCTCCTCCATAAAGCTTCCAGTTAAGGTTTTTGTACATATTGAAAGTACTCACTGCTGAATAACTCAATGACATTACACCAAACTTTCTACTAGATGCACTTTTGTCTCCGGGGGCCTGGGTAGCTGGTAGCCTCCTGGGGCTGGGGTCCTGGGGCGACCTTCTGGTGATGTCTGTGTGCCTGTCCTGGTTGATGGTGGTGGGGGCTTGGATGGTGCTGCCTTCGGTCCTGGGGTGTGGGCGGGGTGCTTGGGGGGGTGGTGCCGGCCCTCGGTCGGTTGGCTGGTCTTCCCTGTGTGGCTTGGGGGCTGGGGTCTGGGGCCCCGGCACTGGGGCCGCGCCGGCTCCCGGTGGGCCCCCCCTGGCGCGGGGGGGGCCTCTGCTGTCCCGGCCGCGCCGCCGGGTGGGGTGGGTTGGCCTGACGTCGGGATGTCCGGTCTACGCTTTTGGGGCCCTGGGGTGCCTGCATTGCGGGGGGGTGGGGTGGGGGATGGGGCCGCGGTGGGGTGGTTGGGGGGGACTGGGCACTGCATTTCCATGCCCAGGCCAGTATGTCCTGTCGCCTGTTTGTGTCTATTGTTGAGTGAATGGGCATCTAGGAGGAGCGGGCCGCCCTCTGCGGTGGGGGCGAGGGCGCCAACCTCGGGTGCTGCAGTGCTCCGGGATGCTGTCACCGCGGCCCCGGGCTCACCTCCCCCTGCCCTGTGCTGGGGTGTGGGAGGTCGGGGTGCCTATTGAGCCAGCGGACAGCTGGCTCTCTTCTTCCAGGATTTTTCCTGGTCATATGCCCCCCCCCCCCCTCCCCCTCCCCATACACAAACACACACACACACACACACACAGAATACACATCACTCACAGATGTAGGATGGAGAGGCCACGTGGAGAGCTGCACCACCACTTGCCTCTCCGTTTTAATTGCACTTTAGTCATTATAACTCACAACACATACACACTTACACCCTGATACACATAGGACCTTTGGGGCAGGCATGTTACTCAGAGGTTGATGAGATGGGCCGCTGAGGTGGCCCCACTCGGATCCTCGTCACTGTCTGTCTCCAAATTTTATTTGCACTTTAGACATGGAGGGTTTTGGGGGGGCAGTGTGGGCAAGCGCTGACGACCAACAGTTGGCGCTTGTGGCATAACTGTCCCCTCAATTTTAACTGCACCCTATACACCTCATTCACTCACAAACATTAACACATAGACCTACAAGTTGGGGAGGAGGAGGGGTGGATGGGTCATCTTACACCCCGATTTCTTGCGTCTCGCCCGGGGTAGGGGTCGGGTGGTTCCTTGGGGACCGGGCTGGTGGCGTCCTGGGGTCGCTGTTGGCCCTGGGGTGGTTTCCACTTGCCCCGCCTTCAGAGGGTGGGTAGCTATGGATGAATGTGTGTCTTTGTGTATTTGTCACCGTCTCCGTGAGTATGGGTGGGTGAGTGAATGTGTATGTATGGCATATCTGTGTGTGGGTAAGTATGTATGGGCATGTATGAGTATCTGTGTATAAATGTGTACACGGGTGTCTGGGTGTGTTTGTATGTATGGCTGGACCTGGGTCTGGGCCTTGTGCCTTGCCTCCTGGCCGCTCCTTGCTGGTTGCCTCCTCCCCCCTACCCCCCGGGGATGGGGGTGCCTCGGGGTTCCTGGGTGGGGCTGGGTGTTCTGGCGTGGGTGCTGGCCTGCCCCCCTTGGGGGTGCGGTGCTGCGTTGGCTTCTTCGGCGTGGGGGGGGGCTCTGTGGAGGGTCGGGCGGTCCTTGGGTGCCGTGGGCCCGGGAGCCCTGCCGCCGGCCAGTGCAGGGGGCTGGCCGCTGGGGGGGGGCTGGCTTCTCATCGCCTTGGGTTCCCTGGAGCCCTCGCTCCTCAACTTGGGGGGGCTCCGTCTGAGACCACCCTCTCCCGTCTGCTGGGGTAGGTGTGCGGTTGTCTTTGGACTGAGTGGCCGGGGGTCTTCCTGGCCCTTGGTGGGCGGCTGGTGGCCTGGGGTTCCGGGGGCTTTCCGTACCTGCCTCTGGCTTCTGATGGGTGGAGCTGCAGCGTTTTGCCCTCATTGGTAAGTACGTTCCATGACACAGACACAAACATGACACAGACACAAACGCCCACTCAATCACAACTCAACAAAATTGTTGGTGTGCGTAACATGCTTTGTTAGTTTTGTTTTTCACACACAAATTTATTTTTGCAAGTATTGATAGTATTTTTTTATATTTTAAAGTGATGAAGTATCTGATTAATAGACTTGTGCTCTTTCCCCTTTTTTTTTTTTGCTCCCTTTCTCTCTCCCTTTTTCTTCTCTTTATTTTCCTCTTCTTCAGCCTGTCTGCTCTGGCTGTTACATAGTATGTGGAAAAATAACTCAGATAAATAAAATAAAGGGTTAAAACAACAACAAGAAGAGCCTATTGAGAACCTATAGAGCTTTGATCTGCCAATAAACTAAAATGATTACTATTAGGTTATGAGAAAGTAACCTTTAATGTTTAAAATGTATTCAATGTAAAGTTTCAGAGCTCTATTGTGCAGCTCTCACCTTAGAAATAAACAGCAGCACTGAGAGCGCCCTCAGTGCTAAAATAATTAAATTAACATATTTTACTGCTCTGTGCGCTGAATCACAGATTTTCTGCAGAATTAATCTTTTGTCTTATTTCCAAAAGTATTGCATTTTACTGTTAAATTTTTATGTTCCTTTTAGATTTTTAATCAACATTTTATCATCATCATCTGCATCTATTAACACCTGTGATTGGAGTAGGCGGTAATTATAGGGATCATTTTGTGTGGAAGAAGATTCATATGACCCGTGAAACATCCATTTTTATGTGAGCATGCACAGAGCCTGAAGCGGAAAGCCTGACTTGACAGAGAAAGTTGATAATCACCATCGTGATGGCCGTTTTAGGTTTTGTTGTGCCAGCTAAGGCAAAGAAAGCCTGGCTGTGTTGAACTTCGTTCATAGTATAGCCCTGTGATGTCTGGAAGTGGTTCTAATCCCGAGCCACAGACCATATGAACATCATATCTTTGATGGCTGTATGAAGCAAATCAAACTATAAACTATCTACAGGTCATTCAGGTCAAACAGATGAGCAGGAATATTTCATCTCTCTTCCAGCCTGATGTTGCCACAAGCTCAAACTATTTGAAAGAAGAAAGACCCGACAGATAAATTCAGTTTGGCCTTAAAGCACTTCAAAAGCAGGTTCATATGTACTGCGTATGAAATACAGAAATCCCCGACAAAGAGTGACCTAACCCTTCAATGAAATCAAGGAAATCCTGAAATATCCTTTCTAAAGTGGGAGCTTTGGCTGGTGATAATAACAGTGCCAGCAGTCGTGAAAGCGGGGCAGAGCCTGACACACTTGACTAATGCTGCTCCGTCCATTAGCAGTAAGGAGACGTGGCTCTGCATCCACGACCCCAAGCACGCAGCAGACTGAAGAACAAACAAATGTCCATCCTGCTACAGATGAGCCGCAGCAAAGCTGCTGAATAAAACATGTGAAGTGCTCCCACTACAATAGGACTTATGTGCAATCAAGTGAAGCGTTCCTTGTAATGCCGTAACGGCACAAACCTGCGGCACTCACACCACTGTGAAATTGGGGCTCTTCTGAATCCTGTCTTCCATTTCTTATCTCCTTATGAAATCACTCCATCCCTCCCAGCTCCTGCTTCCATCCTTTGTTCTTTCTGTTTTTGTGCCTGTAATGTTCTTTCATCTCTTTGCACTTAAAAAACGCGTCCTTGTTTTTGTTGCATCTTCTCCTCTATTAAGTATTGATTTGGTTTCTCTTTTTCTCGTCTTTGCCGTGCCTTTCTTATCAAGGTTCGGCTCTTTTATGTTGCCTTCATTCATCTCTTCTCACCTGCTTTACCTTTAAAATCTTGCTCATTCTTTAACCATTCTCCCGTCACCACAATGCCTGTCATCTTCTTTTCTTTACCCTTATTAATAATTAATTGTCATTCAGTTTCACTCGGCAGCAAAGTGTTGCCCCATGCCACCAGTCATTCACGTTGTGAGTGCAGGTGACTTTTCATCATGCATAAGTATAAAAACTATATTTCAACACACTTGGACATCAGCATAAAGGAAAAATGTAAAAGTAAACTGAGGTTCGAGATTTTTCATAATAAAAGATGATCAAAAGATGAGTTGAGAAGAAGGAAAAAAAAAACATGTTTTTCTCTGCTAATGACAGCATGCCTTTCTCGAACTCACACATAGATGCAGTTCGCAGACACACACACACACACACACACACAGCTGAGTTAATCACGCAGCCAGGCCATGCATCGTGGATGGGCTGGCTGGGGAGCAGGCAGGCGGCTGACTGAGTTAATTAATGAGTGCTAATCAAAAGCAATCTTCTTTCATTTTCTAATCGTTCATAGTTCATTTCTCCTGTTCTCCCCCCTTCCTTTGTGTATCAGCAATAAGAAAGAAAAGACAGAGGGGAAAGATCAAGCCTGGCTTGCTCCTGTTACACGGGACAAATAGCACAAGATTTTCATTCACCCACATGAGCGGCAGAAGGTGTGGAAATCACTATTCTCCTTGCTCTGATGGTTCCAATCAAGGGAGCTCTGTGCCAGCCTGGCTCAGTCAGGGGGTTGCTGATCACGAGTGGAGAACCAACGACATCCTGATCACACATGCATGCACACGCACACACGCACACACACACACACACACACTTGCTCTCTCTCACTTGTCTTTAGCTTTCCTGAGTTGTCTGAAGTGGCATAAAAGGAGCCTCTCCAGTTATAATGAGCAAAAAGAGAGCGAGGGAGGTGGGTTTTTACTATGAGCTTTGTAAGGGATTTCACTTCAGCAAAGAGAAACAAGGAATGTGAACAAATAACTAAATGTTCTGTTTTTCTAACTGAGAATCGGATCATCCTCTGAGTAAAGTATCGAACACATGCAAAGGTTTAGGATTTAAACTCTAAAGTTAGACTGCAACAACCTGCACCACGCCAGTGTTTTAACTGCCATATGAACTCACGTTCACAGAAAAAAGTTGTACATGAAAATATACTGTACATAAAAAAAAAAAAAAACACTCAAATCAACAGTATAATTTGGAAAATATCAGGCTGCTTACAATTTTTTTACTTTACTTTCAGTGGCAGTCTGAGTTTGCTTTTTTCCTCCCAGGAAAAGTCCAGAATTGCTCCAATCACAGCAAACCACCATCTATCACACCAAACCACAGTTTCCAACCTTGCGTCACACAAAAGGTGAGAAAAGGTTGAAAGTACTTTTTTCCTTCCCTTCACAACACCGTTTTATTCACAAACACCACGTCAACTTGTTTCACAGCCTTTTGACCAGAAATCTAAAAGCATTTTTCTTCCTAAAATGTAACAGAGAAAGATACTTTTGTCTGCACACTGACCTGACCTTAACAAAATGTTTTGTTGTTTTCTTTTTTTTTTTGTCTAGTTTCAAAGCATCAGCTGGACACAGTCAGATATGACTTTAAAGAGTAAAATCAGATGTAGTCAAATGGACAAATATTTGCAGAGAGGAGAAAAAATGTCACATGCCTGGTGGTGTAATGGCAGTGTGGTCGTGACTCATGCGGAACATTTGCAATGGTGACAGCGTGCAGGGGAGTGTTTGGTCACGATAGTGTGGGACAATCGCACATGGCAACACCCAGGTTTGATATACCTGTGCATTTGGATATTGTTTGTTTGTTTTTAAGCAAAAAACTCACATGTTCAGCTTTTTTTTTTTTAAAATGTGAGGCATCAACAAAAAGGATGTGAAAACTGTGGGACACTCAGCATGTTCAGATTAAGCTCAATTCCACTGTAACACATGAGATGAGCCTTTTAATATCATGAAATGTAGAGAATTCAGAAAGCTATATGTAACATTATTATGTTGCAAGTGGCTTAGCTAACTAAAATAGCTAGCTAACACCTGTTAACATAAGGCTTCAAAGGCTAACTACTCAAAGGGTGCTAAAACCATCCTCTGACATACTGGTTGTTTTTTTTGTTTGTTTTTTTTTGGGGGGGGGGGGCAGACCAACATTAGCTTGTTAATGTTTTTTAGTCCTCAAAAGCAACTAATGGAACTGACTATTTTTTCCCAGTGGGCGTAGCTTTCTGAGAATGATGCATGTGCTCTGTCATGGTGGCAACAAAAGAGCCTAGGGCAAAGGGCTGGTCAAAACAAAATAATGAAGGGACTAGTAATGTTGCTCTATGGCTGCTGGAAATCTAATGTGAGAATGTTCAGTGACATGTTTCAGTGTACGTGTTACACTGTGATGATATGTGAGTGCTGTGGATGCGCCTTATCGCAGTTCCCATTAAGTGCCAGAAATTCAAATTAATGCAGCTTTAAGGTACAGAAAGCAACAGTTTACTGTCAATTCACTGAAAAATAGTAATGTAATGTAATAATGTGAGGAGAACGCTTACCTGTTTAAATAACTGCGCTGTCACACTTTTTTAAGTTTCACTACTACTTGGCTAGTAGTTACAGAGTGTTTGCAAGTTGGCATCTTGCATGGAAAACTACAGGAAACTGTGGCAATCTGCTAGTGACCAAAGCACAAGGAAGTTTTTGGTGCAGCATCTTCTTTACAACCAATTTCACCCGGCAACAGCCAGGATTCTCCAGGTGCCACTTGCCAACCAATCAGGGAATACACATTTTTCCCTCATGACCAGTGCTTGTATCGCATCCAATGGTAAACCTCTATAAGTTAACAATGATGCATATGAAACATACATATGCATCGTGTTTAATATTAGCATGCTCAAATACAGTTTTGTAACAGCAGCAAGAAAAGTTAAATATTAAGAATATCATATAGTGCATATAGTATAGAATGGGAAAAGGTACAGAGCTATTTCAGTATCTGCTACCTCACAGTATAGTTGTGTACTGAAGGTCACAAAACCCATGAATTTCTCCTCAGGAATCAACACTGAATCAGAAAATGTGTTTTGTTTTATGTACTCTACAAATTGCCATTTCTGAAATGACCCAATTTAGCTGCCAGGATCAATATAGTCCATCTGACGCTCTTATGAGGACTCAGACGATTAAATCTGATTATGTTAGACGCAGGTAATATTGAGAGTTCAATCTGCAATCAAACTGCGCAACAATGCTGATCAAATCAGCAGACTGATTGTTTGGACAAGCGCATAATCTAAGTAAGCCTGTCACAGTGTGACCTGAACAAGCTGCCACCCAGTATTCTCTCGTTTTTTTTGACAAGATTATTGATTTCTTAGCAGGTACAGTTATGTGCGTGGCCAAGCAAACCTCGAGAAGGTGGATGTCTTGCATCTCTGAACATGTGTTTTGAACATGTGTTCTTTGCACTGTCCAAACAACCTGCTGCTAAAAATGTGCCCTCGATTCTGTGTTTCAGCGTCAGCACTGCATGTTCTTCGGTTGTAAATATTTGTATTACCATCAACTCTCTATTTGCTCTTCTCTTGTCTTCTGTTCTTTACTCCTAAATGACCCAGTTCCACTGTGGAGATTATTAAAGTTTCATTTTATCATCTGCTCTAATCTGAGGTACTCTGCCATTTTTTTTTTTGCCTTGACACCTCTCAGCATTACATGAACACTCACTGAGGTTACAGAGTACGGCGCTGTGCAAGCAGTGTGAGGGACGCTGCTCATGTAGGAGAAAGGAGAGTGATGATCAATATTTGGATTATGTGTAGCGGACGGACTGAATAAATATTTATACAAAGTGTAAAAGGCACATAAATGGCTTAATCATAGATTCTCGTGGTCTGAGTCAAAACAAAAATGGGATTGCAGTGCGCACACATCTCACAGTGACAAAGTTATGAATGCACAAACCTATCACAAGAAAAGTTTTCTCACTCACACACACACACACACACGCACGCACATATAGAGAGAACAGGCTTACAGGCAAAACACATACACAGAATCCACTGCTCAGTTCTCCAGCTCTGCCATGAAAAATCTCATTTAACAGAATTAAACCTGTGGTAGAGACTTCTGCGCCTGGTGCATATTTTGTACCTTAAACTGCCACAGGGAAAACTCAAGTGGAGTCAAAAATCCTGTCCAAAGAACAAACAAATAAGCCAATTATTTACAGTGGCCAGAAATGTCTTCTTCCTCATTACTGATGGTTGACTTTCCGTGAACTCAGACACAGAGGGGGAAAAAAAATAAAAAAATTCATATTAATATGTATTTATTGCCTCAAAACAAACAAAACAACATAAAAACTAGCTAAAACTTCTTCTACATTCAAGCTGAACTCTGGGTATTCACGGGATTGCTTGAGATAAAAAGACTCAGAAGGACAGAAGCACTGCTGTGGGGGGATGGGTAATTGAATTTTGGGCTTCTTAAGTCTCCACCTTCAGCACAGCATGCCTAGGTCTATTCTACAAATGGGTAGCAGTTAGCACAGCAGTTTCAAACGAGTGACTATCCCTTCTTATCCTGGAACAGTAAAGTGCAGGTTCTGTTTGAAATTCCCATTATCTTGACTGAGCACAATTTGAAGATTGAGTTTCCAGTAAATCTTTGATCTGACAGAGCGTCACTTGTTTTGTAGCCAATTTCTCCATCTTCTGTCAGTGCATGTTAACTGTACGTTACTGTACACTGAAGGATGGGAGAGAAATGTGTGTAAACAGGTGACTGAGCCTGTGCGCGTGTTTTGAGCTGAGGAAAGAAGAAACCCTAATTATTCCTGTGATCAAAGCAATTATTAGGGGAGGAAGAAAAAAACTCTGACCCAAAAATGTCTCAGCTGGAAAGCATCACAGCTCAATCTGCCGCAGCCTATTAAAAGAGTTATTAAGCATTCACAGAGTGCTTACAGACACTCATGCATGACAAAATTTGCACATTTACAGAACCAATCCCATGCAAAATGTGAACCAGTTCACTTAAAATTATTCTCATTTTACTCTTATTTTACTTACAGACTGGCAAACACACACAATTCACCACCCAATTTAAATGACCTAAAAAAAAAAAAAAAATCACCTCATAAGGGGAAAATCTGAATATTATACAGTAAATAACATTCTTGAACCATGATCACTGGCTGCTTTGTTGGAGAGGAGGGATGAAACTCAAAATGTTTTAGTGCCGTTTTGAATATTCTGCTAAAAACTCTTCTGTACGTTGGTTGATTTCTGTGTGAACACGAGGAGCCAATTTCTTAACTGATGTTTTCTCAACCTCCATGAAATTGGGCAACTTGAAAAAAAAAAAACTGATAAGCTGGTGTAACATCAGGTGTTTGAACACCTGCATTGCAGCCACAAACTCTTCTGTTACCTGACAGAGGTGCAGCTAAGACACACGGATGGATCTGACTTTAAAATAGAATTCAGCCTGCAAGCTCCATGGTGCAAAATCTGCGTCATGTCTGGATTTGCAGATTTGCACAGGTGAGAATGTGAGAATAGCAAAGATGATATTTATTTGGATTAGAGCTTGATGTGCTAAGTTATCAGCTAACTCGGTTAGAAATAATGGGGGAAATTAGCCACAGAGACCATTTTTTGTACCAGGCAGTAAACATCATTATTTCTGTTTTTAACATTTCGACATGTGTCTACGGGGATTGAATGGCTTTTGGAACCAGCCTTAAGTGGCCACTAGAGGAACTGAAGTTCTTTCATGATGGATTCAGAAATATTCCCTATTACATCTGAATGTGACTTTCCTAACAAGATATCAGAGTACCTCTACCTATTTGCATCTAAACATGTCCATTTATGAGTAGATTGATGTCTAGTGACTGCTGCGACCAAGAACTACTATGAATACCCAGCCAACCTTCAAAATATATCAACATTTGAGGTCTGTGTATACAAAGACCACCTACTATCTTGTCTATTCCCATGACAACATGACTTTCTTATTTTCAGTCAAGTCTGCTTCCTTGTAGTAGCAGAGTGCACAGTATGAGACAAAATTACATATACCGAATCATATAATCCCACTTGAAGATGTCCTCATATAATTCCTTATTCAGTCTCTCCAAGTAAGAGAGCACTCTTACTTCCTAAGAACATCAAGCAGAACATCTCTGAGTAAATACTTTTTAATTTGCATGGCAGGAACAGTGGCTTTTCACCACTTTCCATGGAGCTGTGTACTTCTCTCTTGAATAATAGACTGGGCTTCACAGACAGACTGGCATACAGACAGAAGTCTTCTTCAGGTTAAACATTTTCAGACGGCAAACTTAAGCGGCATTCACAGATACCTCATTTGAAATTTCAAGGATTACAATCAGCTCAGTCCATGTCTGTCAATCTGGTCCTCTCTTTGTTTTGACAGGAGACATAAGACAAACCCAGATGTCTCAAGTGCCGAAAAAAAAAAAAAAAAATAGTTTAGACTCTTTAAGCCACAAACAAAGAAAGTTAGTGGGAGAAAGCCTGGTGAAGTTTACTTTTGTGATTATGCAGCGTGCTGTAAGCAGGATTTCTTCTTTGTTCCTGAGCATACCTGTAAAACCTGCTTACAATGTGTGACTGGACCCACGTGGATTAAAAAAAATGTAGTTCTAAAGTAAACCATGACTTAATGAATACATCTCCTAAGGGTAAAAAGGGGATCAAAGTATAACTATACTAAACGGTGAAAGAATTTAATAAGTGAGATTAGACTCGGGAATCTCTTACAGCAGTGTCAAAGATGCCATTACAGGCCAGCACAAAGGCCAGTTGCTATAACAACAAATTCATGTCACGCATACTGATTGCATATAATAGATGGATGCAGCTACCCTCACATCACCCAGTGATCTGTGGCTACTATTATAAAGTCTCAAGCTTGAAATTCAGTCTTGACCTCGATCACACATGGACGAGCAGGCCCTAGCAGCAATGGCTTGTTAGACTGGTGAGAAGGGTGCATCTGTTATTCACCATGATTTCAAATCGAATGATAATTTTGGCTAACAAAAAAAAAAAAATCCTGATCCAAATCCTGAACAAGCGATGGATGAATCTGGCTAAGAACGTGGTAACACAGCATGATAATGACTTTTCAATGACAGTTTTGATGTGTTTAATGAGGTCATAAATACAATGTTCATGTTCTTAACACACAACACTTGAACCACAATAGCCGATTTACTTAAAATGAAATCTGACTCACAGCTGACTTGTGTTAAAGGTACCTTAAACTCAAGCAGGAAAAATGAAGGAAAAAAAGAAGAAATAATTCACTGGTGAATGAAAACTGGACATTTTTAAAGGAGAGAGGAAAAAAATAGGAGCGAGACCCTGAAGTCGTGTGGACATTCATATTTCCAGTAAGACAGAAAACCCTGGAGCATGACAGGAACAGCAAGCAGCACAGTTGTTAAGATGACAGTAAAGAGAACTATTATAAAGATCAAAGGTATTATTATTATTAGCAATAATCACTAGGACACAAAAAAGATCACTGATGTTTCTCAGCAATTGAGAATGATGTATTCAAATCAATGATTTTACCTCCATCTTGGGCTTCACGGGGCCCTATAGAGAATCAAACTACATTCATATTCAAGATATTATTGTTACCAATAATGATGACATTAGTCTAAAAGATAAATAACTATTTGATGCTGTTGGACCAAAGAAATTTATATTGCTAAAATATACATTACACTAAATGTATCAGGGCAGCAAGTAAGCAGAGTAAGTGTTGAGTTTCCATAAGCTGTAAAGCAGAGGAAAAACCTGGAATAAAGGAATGTGTCTGATACAAGCTTGTTCATAATAAATTGTAATGACATTATATGTGAATTTACTTTTTTTTGTTAAATAAGATTTTGTTACCACCCCTCCACGCGAGATGAAACATTGTAATTAGTTGTTTGCTTCCCTGTGACATCACAGCTACTTTTCTGACAATGTCAGCAGCCACACAGTAGGCCATTTTCTTCTCATCATTTAAAGTCAAGGCAGCCAGCAGCACTTTCTCTGTCTCCAAGTATCTCTCTCACCTCTCCCACCATGCAGCTCAGTAGCTTTGCTAATTGACTGCCATTTTAGAAAGTCAATCTAATTGCTTTTTGGTTATCCTGTTAATAGTCTCTGTGCTGTTAAAGAGCACCTGCGCTTTCTAACATCCAGCTTAATCACATACACCATCCTTTGCAGTGGCTCTTGCTGCTTGGAGCCACCCACTGACCAACTCTTGTTTAACACCAATGATTAATGAACTGTTAAAGGGGTCAAATTATATATTATGTAACCCCTCGGCAGCTAAACCTCAAAACCACAATTGGATGGTAGGTAGGGGAAGCATATCAGATACTTGGTGTATAAACTTTCACTTGGGAAATTTAGGCCTAATTGGTCGCCACATCACGGCGAGATGGTCTTGGGTTCGAATTCATTCTCAGGACTTTCTGTGGGGAGTTTGCATGTTCTCTCCAGGTACTCTGGCTTCCTCCCACAGTCCAAACACATGCAGGGGGTTAGTGTGAATGGTTGTCTGTCTCTACGTGTTACCCCTGTGACCTGCGTCTTACCCTGTGACAGCTGGGACCTTGCTTCTCAACATTGCAGCCAAGGTGCCGTAGGTCCAATAAATAAAACATTGAGTATAAGTAAAAACTTATACTCTTATACTTAAGCTTATAAAACAAGAAAAAAGAGAGTTGTCTGTTCTCAATCAACCTTCTGTGGCGAAATAAAGGCTAAAATACTTGCAGGACTGAAAGGGAAGGAAGAGTTAGAGAAGTCTGCTCAGAGCGGTCTGTTTGACAACGATAAAAATGATTCTCTACTTGTCTCAGATGAATTACAAAGAAAACAAAAACTGTGCAGACAATGAAAAGAAAGCATCCAATGGGGAAAATATGTGCAATAAATGTAGCATTGCCAACAGAAAACGTTTAACCCTGACATCCAGGTGTGTAAAGGACCCACTTCTGATGTACTTAAAAAAAAACAAACAAAAAAAGAAAAAAAAACATAAAACTATAGTAACAAAGAAGTGCATCTTGCCATCCTGTCTGCCATGGATCACTGCCCAAACATGCATTGAGGTCTGAGAGAAAATACAAAGAAATGATGTTTGTGAGAGCAAAGAATTCTGGTGGGAAATAATGAACGATTTAGCAGAGTATGATTTTCAGACTCTACTATAGACTCAGCTGTGACAGACAATTTGATGGTAGCAAGCAGCTGTCCTTGACATAAGGCTATCAAAAGTATGCCAATATGTTCACAATAACAATGTTTTAACAGGTATAATTGGTCTCATTAGGTGCAGTATACAGAACTTTTTCATCACTTATTTGCACTAAATTCAAAGTGCAACTGAGGCTTACGGAAATTTAGTCATGATTCAGAAAGTATGCAACACACTGAAAGGCCCTCAATGAAAAGGGTAACATCAAAGTAATTTAGCCTCACCCTGAAGAAAATACTAACATATACTGGAAACTTTTCCAATAGGTGCCAAGATATGCCCATTAAAAATGTTTTTGAGCCCCATCAAAAAGTGGACAGGCTGACCATCAAAATTATATTTCAATCCTTATAAAAGAGCACAAAAAAAAACCAAAACTTGAGGACTTTTTAGTTCACTGAGAAAAGAATCAAAGTACCGATGCAGGAATGTACTGCTTCTTCCTGCAGTAAATTATTTATACACCGGGGCTAAATATCAATATTTTTGTTTAAACATGCAGCCGCCTTAATAACAACATACTGTGATAATATCTGAGTAATCTGTGATTCCCACTCCTACATCAGTGCACTGCACGACACAGCACAGTGAGAACTTCAATCCATGCAGGTCAGCAGCAACAATACTGCAGCACATTTGCATTAAGCATTTTATTTAGTCACATAAATTATGTGTTCCTTAAAGCTGTTTTATCATCACTAAGAGAGGATTCTTTAATTATTTGATTGTGTATGTCAAAACTAATTTATTCATTCATTCTTTTACTGCTAAACCGCATTTTTATTTCTGTGTAAATAAAAACAATCTTCCTCTGTAGCAATAAAGTCAAGTTCCCCAAAAGTGAGACCAATGAGAACATTATATGGAACCCACTGTTAGGAGCAAAAAGAGGCCGTCAGTTTTCTCAATGATTGCCTCGTTTGTTGAGAGTAGTTATTTTAATGTCTCAAAATTAATATGTTAATGATCTGTTGATGTGCATGCACTGCATGAAGTACTCTTAATGAGGATTTGGCTCAGGTGTCTTGGGAGGGTTTATTAAAAAAAAAAAAAAAAAAGGAGAAGGCTCGATCTTCTTCTAGGTGCTTTCAGATGAGCCAAGTGAGAGGGTGCCCTGTGCTCTGGTTTTGCATGCCGGGAGGGGGGGGGGGGGGGGGGGGGGGGGGGGGGGGGATGTGGCAGAATGAGCATTAAAAATTGATATTCCCATCTGTAAGCACAGGAGAGGGAGGAATTTTGTCCTTCTTTCAAGAGTTGATAGGAACAATCCTTACATTTAATATCAAATAAAATGTATTCTGTCTCTAATGCTGAATTAGAAAGAGGAAGATAAAGGACAGAGAGAGAAAGAGTGGAAAAATAGAGGCTGCTGCAACCGATTAGCAAGTGTAATTTAGACATTTCCTATTTTAGAGCTGAAGGAAAGCCAAGGGGATGGTGACAGAGTGAGGCTACTCAGACATACATGACACACAGAGAGAGAGAAAGGCAAAAAAGACAGAAAAGAGGATCATGAATGAGAGACAATGAGAAAAGGAGGCATAGGAGACAGACAGAGAATAATACAAAAAGAGGTTATCATAATTGGGAGAGGTCTTTGATTCTGAAGCTATCAGTGGGCTATTGTGAGCGCAAAGAAAGAACTGCATGAAACCATCACACACGGACACACACAGAGAGGTGGAAACAAAATCTGTCCAAAAATGGGTCTAGTCTACAACTTAACATCTTATTCAGACACACACAGATCCATTCCGGTCTGCAGAATCCCATCGAAATATCCCCAGAAATTTGTGTGATAAAATGGGACAAAAAACTCATTCCCGTTCAAAAGAACCATTGCAATAGCTGCTAAAAAGAAGCAGAAAAAAGGCACCGCTATAGCTCACTTGGTTGAGCAGGCGACCCATGTACTGAAGGCTAAAGCAGGCAACAGTTTACTTGATTACCCTGTCAAATATGCATTTAGGCCAGAGATAGAACTGGTGACAAATAGTACCACCACTAACATTCTAGCACATATGTTCTTGTTGTCCAGTTAGATAGCAGTCAGAAAAAGCAACTGCCACAGCCAGCAAAAAGATATTTGTCACTGTGAACGGAGCTCAGAAAAACTCTCAAACACTCAGGCCAGGATAACTGTACCTGAGGTGACCAATGGAACTAATAACAGTGATACTGATCAGTGATAGACACGTCTTACGGCGTTTGTGGATTAGGCTAATGTAGGTTAGACAGTTTCACAAAAAGTGAGACTGAACACCAGAACCCTATGAGCCAAATGGTGGCTAGTAGCACCAATCATGTTTTGATTCTGTGGGATTCGCACAATTTCACATAATTATGAGGCTTTTCCAAATCATTTTTCTCCACACATACAAAATACATACACATACATACACACACGTCTTCCCTGTTCCAAACAGCTTCTGCAAGTTAAGTGGATCGATACCATTGCCTGGTATTTGAACAACACACTCAGAATTAATTGTAAACTTTTTGTAATATAATTTTTAATTATATACACTGAGTGGTACGTGGGGGAAAAAAAAAACACTTTAGTAACACAAGTTACAGACACAGCCTTCTAGCAGACATACAGTAAGGCAATAACATATCTCTATTAAAACATCTGAAATGCAGGTCTTACTCCTCCTGGTGCTCATCCATTATGAGTGAGGAGTATGGCATAGACCACTTGCTCCATATGAGCTTGAGGAAAAAAAGAGTAAGTGGTGGAGGAAAGAGGTGGTACATTCACACCAGCCAGGAAAGGGGAGCATGTGTCAATACTGCCTGGTAAAGGACAACCCCTCTTCTAGTGTGAAGTCAACAGGTTCTGATCACTTTGCATCTTGCCAAAAGCAGCAGAAAAAGGACAAAAACCATGTCTGGCAGAGTTTTTCCTTTATCCTTACTTCCAAGGTCTTAACTAGTATCATTAGTCAAAGCTGTCTGCAAATCAGTGATGTAGTCTGGTGTTTCACTCACTCTTAGAGCGAGGTCAGGCCGCAGCAGAGTGGAGCAAGATGTCTTTCCAAACTATTTAACAGTGTACATCTCATTTCCTTGCAGGCCATTACAGTAAATCTACATTACAGAGTGCTGTCAGTGGCCGTCTGCCTCTTCTCACGCTATTAGAGAAAGGCAGCCACACAAAGACTGTGCTTGAGACTCATGGACACACTGCCATCTATGGGTAAGAGATATAGGCCTGCAGAGACCTGGTGCATAAACAGTACAAAAAGGTCCTCACACGAACGTGGAGTCCTGTGTTTTACTCTCATAAAAGCCACCGATATGCATAGCTTAGTCTCATTACTGGTGACACCGGAGCATTTGTGTTCGACACACAGTAGGCATCATTGTTTTGTCACTGGTGCTTTTTTGTTTGTCTGTTTGTTTTTAAGGTTCTAAAAAGATAAGATGCTAAAATGAACCACAACTGGAGATGTATTTCACAACTGAGAACAGTGGGTTTGAGATTCAGTCTTTTTCTTTTAAGAAATCTTCTCCTTTGACTGTTCGGCTGATGCAGTATCTCATCTGCTGCTGTAAGCAAACATATGCTGGGATCTAAATCACAACTAAAAAGAAAAATACATTCAGTAATCCCAAACTATGATTAGTTTACTTACTAGTGCCAAAATAACTCCAGTTCACGCTATAGCAAGATATTTCATGTCACGGTGACTGTCCATGGTGCTGAATCTGGAGCTGACCTGGGTGCTCCTTGAGATTAAGGCTGCTATACTGGAATCTCCTTGCCACAGATGGATGCCTGTATTTGCTTTGACTGATACCTTAGTGTTGGTCACTTAATTTTTTGGGACAGTTTTTTAGTTATTTTTCTGCCAAGGCCTAGCTAAGGTACATAAAGGTGCTATTTGTCTGTCTTATTACCTTTCAGCAAGATTACACAAAAATTCCTAAGTAGGTTTCATAAAACCTGATGGAGAGGCATAAAATGGACAAAGAAAGAATCCATTATATTCTTTTGGGGGGGATCCAGTTCCTTTTTGATTATTTTAAAATTGCATAATAGGCCACAGGCTTTGATGGAAGATCTGCTCACCAAGTGTCCTCATTTTTTTTAAGTTAATTTCCTCATGATCACATCTGGGCTGTATAATGTGTCTTGTCTCCAATCTGAGGCCTCATAACATAAGATTAGAACTCGATACTGAGTGTCTCATTTTGCAGGATGAATTCACAGCGTGAAGCCCTGTGAATGGTGGAAAAATGTTCAGCATGCCCCTGGCCGCACTCCTGACCAGATGCATTGCCTTGAGGCTTAGAAAGTGCAGACTCTTTAACAGAAAACTAATGTTTGGATCTCTGGGTCACACCTGGAGACTTAACTGTTATGAATATTGATTACCCTTGACATGTAAGTCAGACTAGCTTGACAGAGAAGCTGATGCTAGCTCTCTGCTTAAAGCTGAGGTCCGGGGGAAATCTCATGTTAAACATTTAAATCGAACCTCATATACTAATATAATCAAACATATATGATAATGGCCTTTCTAGCAATCACTTCATAACTATAAATGGATGAAGCCACAGATATAAATTACCACACAGCTATCATGCACACTGAACACATTTAACAGAAGTTCAAAAACTTCAACTGCCCAAGTTCATAAACAAACATGAACAAATGCATACGTTATTTAATCAATACGAGAGCCAATTACACAGGAGATGAGGGTGCCATTACACACTGTAGTTCAGACACAGCTAATCACTTGAGGTGACAGCAGGTTTCAATCAGCAACACCTGCTTCTCACTCACTGCTCTTGAAAACAACTGTGTCAAAGTTTTTGCTTTTGCAAACTCTTCAACTTCACCATATGTGTGTCTATGTGCCAAGATCCTGACTCATCTATAACCACAGAGTGGACCACTGTGTTGTAAGTTCCAACACCTAAACTTGTCAAGGTTTATTAGATGGCCTTTAATCACCATCTTATCTGCAGACATCTGAGCTTTTTGTTTGTCGAGCCTAATAAGCAGTTGTAGCCCTATAGGAAACAGGAGAGGAAAAACAAAGCCTGTGAGCTGTTGAAATAGTGAAGTGACCCCCGCTGCTGTGATGATGTGAGGGATCTGCATTACACTGAAGATTTCAACAACACAAAAGCAAATCGCGACACCTGTCTTGACCCTGCCATATGCAAAACACACACAGATGACACCGCATGCAGTCATTAAGAAGTGAACTTCCAGGAAGTAGTCTTCAACTTCTGTGATGTAAACAGCTTCCACCAAAACATCCTGACAATCCTTTCCATATTCATATTTACACAACGAGGAAAAACCTTAAGGAAAAAAACAACACTTCTGAAGCTTTTCCCACATGCAGGGGATAAAAGGGACGCAGAGAGCAGCAAAAACTCTCTGAAGTGTACTTTTGTGTTTCCTCTTTTTTTCCTCTCCATTATTCTCTCTGGGACAACAACTCAGCCAAGGCAGCAGCTCCAAACGCATGTGATTTTAGCAGCTATAGCTGCTTTCAACAGGCGGTTAAAGGGTTGCAAGATGATCAAATATATATATATATGCGCAGCCTCTTATTTATATCTTTATATCCAGTGTGCATTTGTGTGAATTACTAATGTAACAAGACTGGCAGCTAGAAGAGAATAAAAGTGAGAGCAAAGATAAGAGGTGGAGGAATGGTAAAGGAGAAAACAGGAGGTAGCAAATATAAGAGAGAAAACGAGAGTGAGTGAAGAAAGCTGCAATGCATGAGGCTCGGTGCCAGTATTAAATATTTCAATCACAGATTGAGCTGCTATGAAAATGCTTTTGATCCAGACTCCAAAGGACTTTTATAAAACAAGCATTTCTTTGAGTTGGCTGCAGCACAGTGGGATTCACCAAGGGAGCAAGTCCAAAAAAATTCTGTTAGAGGAGAAGAAAAAAAAAAAACTTTTCACATTAAGTGGATTCTCTCTAAGTGAGTTATCTTGATTATGATGTAGAAAGTATTTTCCCCCTTTAGCATTACACTGTGAAAGCCTACAAATATTAAATCAAAGCATGAAAAGGCAAGACTTTCTTTCATTGTGAGGTAAAATGTTTGGTTGTTTGACAAAAAGAAAAAACTTTTTCCAGCATTTATGCTAAGCTAAGCTAGCTAACAGCCAGCTGTAACTTCAGAATAAGAATATAAGAGTAGTGCTGATTTTTTTTCATTTGACTCAAGGCAAGAAAACAACTTTTTTTTCTGAATGTTTTTCCTCTGAATCTGGCAGCTTGACATTCCAGTGTTTTTTTAATGTGATTAACTTTTTGGATTACTTTTTGCATGTCTTGTGAGGATTTACAATCTGAAACGTAGATTTTTTTTTTTTTGAGTGGGTTAGCTTGTTTGCTTTCAGGGCAGACTGATAAAGATGTTGATGAGGTGATCTCTACCAAAAGAGGAGGAAAGTAACTCCAGGCAATTCCAAATTCCTTCAGTGGATCAAGCAGTAATCAAGAACAAAGGTCCTGATCCCCTGAGATATGAATCTGGCTACAGGAACATTAAACGTCACCTCTCTGGTGGGGAAGGAGGCTGAGCTAGTGCTTAACGTCGTGAAGTACTGGATATATATTTGGGCTTGGCTTAACACACAGTTTAGGCTCTGGAACCAGTCTCCTGAAGAGGGGCTACACTCTCTGCCAGGCAAGGCTGGGTATATTTAGTTCAATCCCTGTTGGGGTTTTCCCTGAAGGATGAGAGGGCTGCTTCTTTGTGCCTTCAGGCTGGGGAAAAGATCCTGACAACAGGTCCTGTTTTTGCACTTACGCGTCGAATAGCAGTTCAGTGTACCCAGCCAGGCAACAACAGCGTGACCTGGAGGGGTGTGATTAGAAGGAACTGCCTGCTTAGTCTTTTGTGTGGAAAATGTTAGTCACATGAAGGCATAGACGGACAAAGAGACGGACTGTATATGGAAAAAAAAAAGTACTTTAAAGAAGCCAAAACAGTGACAAAAACAAAGAAATCCAAAATACAAGGAGCCAAGAAGGAAAAAATGACAGATGAGACAAGAGGAAGAAAACACAGACCACGTACACACACCAGGGTGAGAGATAATAAAGGCACAGGCAAACTCCATCAAGACAATAGCAAGTACGGGAAAAGTAACAAAGGAGAGTAAAAGCACAGAAAGCCACAAGAGGAATTCACCTGCAAAATAAGGCAGTAAACTGAAAAAAAGACCAAGAATAAACTCACAGAGGCAGTGACAACAGAAGAGGCACATGGAAAAGATACCTGATACAGATAACAGCAAAACAAGAACTAAGGATTGCGACAATAAAAAAGGATCGACACAAAGACAATGACAACGGGTACACGTGGATTGAGGAGTCATCTATTTTTTAAGAGTTGGAGTATGTTTACTGCAATTCTGAGGGCAGGACTGGTGAAGAGCTGTGTGCAGAGGCTGAGGCCACCTGCCTGTTAAGCTGCAGTGTCTTTTCTCTTTCTACATGTTTTAAATACAAAAGAGGCAACGTGTGGGTGTGGATAATTCAGAGTCATTAAAAGGCCCTTTTGACAGAGCCGTGCTGAGTAATAACAATAAATTTATAAGTAACATATCACTTTTTTTCACACCTAGCAAAGAGCACTGTGTGATTGATCACATTATTCACATACATCACGAGGAGCTCGAGAGGTGATTTGAATATCTACGCTTATTGCCTCCATTTCATTTATTTATTTATTTTTATATTTTTCTGTGATATCTTTTGATCATTGCAATCTCTAAGCATATCTGGTATGCAATTATGACACTGAAAAAGGACTGTTTACATTTGTATGCATGTGAACGTTGCCACAGATGATGTAAGATGTGACTGCTGAGGATGATGCAAAAGCAAAATTGTAATTCAATTTTGAACACTTAAACCCAAAAATATATGGCCCTAATTGTCATGCTAAAAACAAACTGAGGATTAAGTTAATCTCAAACCCCCATCTCTAAAGCCGTTGATCTAAACTAATATCACAATCAGACATAAGCCAAGGCAGAAATTATATTTATCTCTATCTCATTCACAGGCCTCAACAAACGTCAGTGCAGAGTCTATTCAAATCCATGAATTGATGAATCACAAACTGAGTGCTGGCTGCCCAGAATCAAAGCAAAGCTGTTCACTTTATAAAAAATATAACTTTTGTTGAACTTAATTTGCTGCCCTCATCTCAGTTTTTCTAATCAATGTTGCTGGATCACATTCAAATTGAGGATATATTTTTCATAAAACCAGGAAAGTTTGAACATTTGATATATTAGCTTTGTGTTGTTTTTAGCTCAAAGTAGGGATTTATCAATACATCCATTTGCTTATCCAATTCAGGGTCACGGATCCTAACCACTGCATCACCGTGCATAGGGTGTCGAGATTTAATGTGCAAATTATTATATTTAAAAAAACCAAAAAAACAAAACTTGTATCCATTCTTCAGCTGACAAACTAAAATCAGAGCCTAAAATTATTGCATGTGACTCTGCTCTGTGTTGCTGCAGAAAATGTGCTCAGTCGACAAACTAATTCACCTCTTCATCAGTATTCTGACTCTGATGTGGTGCAGCTTGTTGGAAAGACAGGTAAAGCCTGTGTTGTGTCCCTGAGGAAGAAAGAGAAATGAGAGGAGGCACAGCTAAGGCCTTTAGAGAGCCCTCCTTATACTCTGCAAAGGTATTTGGCCAACACAAAAGAGACTTCTGGAGCGAAGATGAGAAGGCAGTTAGGAAGTGGTTAGTATAAAAACCTCTGCAGCATCCCTCATCTCCTCAGTTGTTCCACTCTCCCTCTCCACTCATCCTTCTGTCTACTATCATAAAGAAATGTGTCATGTCACTACTGCTTTGATGCTGCTGCAAACGTTTGAATTCAATATTAATTCTATGCGCATTGGATTCTTTTACAAAATGTGTTCTGCAAGCTTAAATTCTTTTTCACTTACACGCTGGGTGCAAGCTTGAAGGTTCAGGTGTAAGACGCACTGGAACAGTTTTAAAAAGACTACAGACTGAAATTACTTTTGATAGTGAACGGTACTCATGTAAAACATTAAAACTAGAAATCACTGCAACATAAAATGGTCCATCAAATTCTGGGACCAACACAACCACATTGGCTGACTTGCAACAAATGCTGGTTGAAGAATGGAATGCCAACCCACAACAGTGGGATGCTAGTGACCAGCATGAGAAGGAGGTGCCAGGCTGTTGTGGCTGTGTATGGTTCTTTCACATGCTACCGAGGCCCCTGTATGTTCAATGAATAAGCTGTTAAACTGCCAATATGTCTTGTTTCTTCAGACTTCAATCATCCAATCCAATAAACAACACCAAACAAGAGTCAATAGCAGAATAAGCTGTATGGTGACTGCATGATCCCAGCAAAGAGAAGCTGTGCAATCAAAAAAACACTTCAAAATATTGTATGATATGAATCACAACACAAAGTATCACTGCACATACAGGCTACAGAGCAGCTAATCAGTTCCTGACAACCAGAGAAACACAGCATAATGAAAACACGACTCGCCATCTGTCTCCCAACCTTATAGCCATTAAATTTGGCTGCAGCAGTATTATGTTTTCATTTATTCTTACCATTATTTCTTTAGAAGAAATAAATGAAATGCACACTTTTGAAATTACAAATTTGACTAAAGCAAGTAAAAACATCAAGGAAATGTCTCTTCAGCAATACTAACACAAATTCTTCTTCACTGATGTGCTCATTCCAATCTGTGCTCCTCTAACACTTTTCTCATACCATTCTTTCTTACTTCCTCTTCCATTCCACCAACCTCATATGCATGAATACGGTATATGCAGACCCACCCCCGCTCACCTGCACCTCTCCTCTTAAGCCTCCGGGTCTTTGAAAGAGTAGAGAGCATTGCTCTCCGGCACATAAGAAGCAGGATTAAGTTGTTTATAGAGCTGGGCTGTTATCACATTGCACATTAACAAGCTAAACACACAGACACCCGAAAAACACACACAGAGACACACATACAGAGGGGAGTTCAGAGGAACAGACGCACAACTGGTGATTCGGTGCGAAGGGAGGGGGTGAAGTGCTCTGAGGCAGCGATAAAGAGATAGAGATTTGCTGGTTTGCTGGTGGCACTTATTCAGCAGAGAGTTGCTGCGGCTTCTCAAAGGCTCCATGGGGTTTCGAATGAAAAGGCTCCAAACAAGCGTGGATAGTTATCTGTGTAAGACTCTAAATATTCATATCCAAATCCCAGCAGTGCTCCAAAAAAGAAAAATAAAACTCATAATCAAGCCGAGACATATCACTCAAAACAGATTACTCCCACATGTTTGGAGACTCAATTTGAAACTAGACAAGAAGAATGATTCTTTTGTTCTGTGCAGCATCCTTGGGTTCCTTGAAAGGCACTTCAAACTAAATTATTATTACTATTATTTTCACAGAGATGCCGGTGAGCAGCACTACAACTTGTTTTGTTGTGGGGCTGTTTTACTCTACTACTCCACACTTACCTATCACACCTGCTCTGTTGTCTGAAATTTGTCGTGGCACTGTAGCATTGACCTTTGCAGTTGCTTGTAATCTCACTTATCAAAGAATAAAAGCTCATCCTTCCACACTCACTGGAAAAATGCAAGGTGGTGGATACAGCCAGGAGGATTATAAAAACATTAGCTTTCAATCTTGACATTATTCTCCTTGAGCCCGCCAGTTAATTCTAATTATATTCTATGTCGCTGTACAATTATCCCACAGTGAGTCTGCAGTGAGTGCTGCAATAAAATTGCATCTCGTGAAGTGGCCTGTCCTTCCATGACGGTTCCTGTTCTTTCTGGGGTTTCTGCTGCCTGAGGTATTCACTAAGCATGCAATCCTTTGGGACCATCTTCCCGATGTGCTCATAGATCTTTATTGGTTATCTAGGACAGTGGTTCTGACACTCACTAGTCCTCGGCCTCCTTCCTTCTGCTTAGCGTACAGTCTGAGTGCTGGATTTAGGGTGAAACCCTCCATACACGGTAAGGAACTTTCTTGTCTTGATGTCAGTGACTTCTATCTCCTCCTTTGGCCAGCTTACTATCCCAGCAGGGTATATGATGACTGGTAGAGTTTAGGTGTTGATTGCCCAGATCTTGTTCTTCCCGTTCAGCTGACTCTTCAGGACTTGCCTTACTCTCTGTAGATACAGTACTTGGCGGTTGCAGCTTTCCTAGCGGCCTATTCATTGTTCCAATTTGCCTGTGGGATTCCAAGGTGCTTGTACCTGTCTACAATGTTTCTTTCTTCATTCTTCTACCATACGACTACACTTTTCCAGTCCGAATGACATTCCGATGTCATTGCTGTAGATCCTAGTGGAGTGGATCAGTGAATTAATGTCCATTGCAGAGTCTGTATCCATAGCTAGTCTTGTTAATGATCTGGCTGAAGGAGTTCAGGCCCGTGCAGAACAGCAGTGGGGACAGAGCATCTCCTTGATAAATCCCACACTTGATGGTGACTTGTGCAATTGGCTTGAAGTTGGCCTCTAATATTGTTTGTCCAGGTGGAATCCAAAAGCATTTGATGATGCCTTGACTTTGCTTCCAAGTCCACCAAAGAGTTGAGATTTGTAGTTTTGGATGAAAAGACTTTTCACATATTAACTTAACTGCAAGACTACAGTCCCATCAGCCTCAGCTGTGTGGTAGGACAGGATTCACTTGGATGCATTTCAGGTTTCAGCTCTCTCACTTCGAATTCACTTTGAATGGGATGACATCACATGTTGCTGAACTGAATTATGCATCCATTGCATTGCTTTGCTTGTGCTGATGCCAATGAAATTGTGTTATGCAAATTTACTCAGAGATCAAGGTGGTTACCCATGCAGTTCCGCATCAAAATGTAGCAAAAGTTGATAACTGCAGTGAACAATCAACTTGTTTTATATGACCAAAGTTACTAACCGGCAGCTAGCCTGGCTAATGCTATCTGCTGATCAAAACTTGGCTCATTTGACTTGCAATTGGTTATTATTGTTAAGATGATGTGCAATATATGTGGTGTATATCGCCTTTCATTTTACAATCATAGGCAAATAAAAGGAGGGACAATTTATTCAAGAGCATGCTCTACACATTGTACTTCATATAAATTTAGGAACCTGTGTAGACATCCATCCTAATTTAAAACAGAAGCATATCTGTTTTATCTAACAACCGTTAGCTGCCCTTGCATAAACAAATCACGAGAAACTGCTCGCTTGGTTGTAAATTTTTGTTGAGTCTTATTAACTGAACATGAAGAAACAACATGACCTGCTTTTCACTCTAAATGGTAAATTATGAGTTATTAATGTGACTAAACATTTTATTCTTGCAGGTATGAATGACCTGACCATGTTCTGTGCAGGCTCATCTGAAATGAAGACCATGTCTGCAACCATGTGAACATTGGCCTTGAGGGAAAAAAGCTTTTGTACAACATCATAGAGCAAAAGCCATATATTTATTATGTAAGCCAATTGTTCTGACAGCTCTGTAATTAAATTGATCACAAGATAAGATGCATTGTAATCAATCAAATCAATGTGAATCTGCATACTACCACTACTACTACAAGTTGTTGTACTGTAATAGTAGCAAAATAGGTACCTTAATTAAATTATGGGCCATATCAGATGATTGGTTGTCTTAACAAGAAAGATAAAAACTGAAATGTTCAAAACACTTCGTGACATGACTGGTCAATATTGCAGGAGAAAAGATACCAGTAACAGATGCTTCAATAATTTCATTATCAGCTCTGTGTGTGCGAAAACCACATAGGTGGACGGCTGCAGGGCACTGATGAACTGAGCCAATGTTGTTGCTGCTACTAGTCTGCTTGTAAGCCTCCACCTCCTACCCAGAGTGCACTGCAGCAACTGTGGGAGGAGGTGTAAAATCGGTGGGATCGCCGCTGGTATCCGACATACAGCTGTTGTAATTAAAAACCACCCCTTTTAAACAAGTCCATAGTCGCTCAACCTCAAACACTCCACCTGTCATTCAAATACACACGCTTAACATCAAACTTTCCTTCTGTACTTTGTGATGCACAAATCTTACTGTCGCACCACATCGCAGCTCCATCACACGTTGGCAAAGCAAAAACATGTGGACATCAGACATCTGTACCCAACATCTGCTCACGGCAGCCTTCACTGGGTTATTGTCAGCACGGGCAGTCACACAGTAAATGAGTGGCTAACCTGATCTCTGCTAATACAGGTTACGCGCGGGCTGAAAGGCTAGCAGGCGCGTGAGCTCATAACAGATGTAATCACTCCCAGGACAGATGTGGGAGGAAGCTGGATAAGAAGATGAGGAGGAACCAGCAGAAGTGATGTTGACATGAGAGACTGTTTGCTAATGCAACCTTACAAAAAACACCCAGTTTCACATAGAAGCAAACCGATGTGGTTGAAAGGCAGCGAGGCAGACACCATGAGGCAAGAAAGGAGATGAATCTCCACAAGTATCACTTAAAGCCTTCCAGCTCCCTCTGTCTCGTCTCTCTTCACACCCCATATCCACTCACTCTCCCCTCGGCTTAATCCAGTCTGAGACGGGTGCCTCGCTCCATTACAAAGCTTCTAGAGGATTGAACCAAATATCAGAACTGTCCTCCTTAAATTGAGTTGCTCTCAAATTTTCCACACAATGCCTCAGTGGCCTGAAAGACTGAAAATCGCTCAGTAAGCTCATCCCTGATCCTTTCTGGAGGTGATTTGAGAGTTGAAACAAGTACAGAATCTTAGTTTCAATGTAGATTTACAGATTAGGGCTATTTTGGGGAATATTTAAAGACTCTTGCAGCACAGCAATTGTGCAGTATTTATGAAACAGACAGCAAACTTGTTCCATGTGAGTGCACAGTGTTATTGCTTTACACTGTATTGTAAGAAAGAGTTTTTTTGTTTTACATGTGTTTTATTATGTGATGAAGAAAGCGAGACTTCATTAAAAGTGCAATTTCAGAGGAGAAATTTAGAAATGTCTATATTTTCTGTGGCATTTTTTAAATTCGGGTACTGCTGAGAAATTTTTAATCTTGTTCCAAAACGGCCATCCTGGGCAAATAAAATTGTTTTCAATTAGAATTTTGGCCTTCAGTGACTGTTTAAACAATATAAGATAATCAAGACAAAATGATTATTGTTCTTCCGTCATTTTCATAACACTGCTCTCATTTTGTCTTGTGTTATAAATCCAGGGGATCACTTTTCTCTACAGCAGTGTCCCATTGCCTCTCCCAACTGTTTATCTCAGCTCAAGCAGAGATGATGGTGGAAAAAGAGACTTTGATCAACAAAATCTATCAAAAGGAGAAAAAGCCCTAAGTTCAAGGAAATGCACTGCTAGAAGGAGAAATATTACAGCTGAATAAGTGGATTTTTCAATCAAGTTAAATAACTGTCAACTCAATATTGACCATAATAATTGTGATTATGATTTTTGCCATAACTGAGCAGATTTATGCAAACCACCTGTCAATCAAAAACACCAACTAGCATTGACCATATTAGCTTCTTTTTTTTTGGATTGGTGAGCCATGGTGGTCGTCTCTGCTCACTCTGTCTAACCAGTTACTTCTCTTTTTCTCTTATTCCTATTTAGTTCTGTGATTCCCAAACATGCCGGAGTGCTCCTGCTCTTAATGAGCAGCATCTTGGTCTGAGTAAATGTGTATATAAGCTGTACCAAACCCTATATGAGTGCAGTACTTAGCTGTTATTGTAATGTAACACACATTTGACCCTAATGAGCTTTACAAATACACAACAGACAATAAACACTATTGGGGCCAGCAATGGAAACAGAGTCTGTGTAAACCTGAAAAACATTTTTTCACTAAAAGCTAGCAAGCTATGGATTTACGGGTTGGTTCTTTTTTTTTAAAGAATATGAGAATTACTCATTTACTGTCAGTACAGTTGAATAATATTTAACTGTTACATGAAAATCATGTTTATCTATTTGTTCTGTGACATTTTAACAGCTTACAGTGAAGACAACCAAACACAGAAATGTTTGGGTTATCATATTTTGCAACAAAATGGCAAAAGCTCCAACAAATGCTATGATTTGGTTGCCTGAGAGCCAAAAAATGCCTCCGATGGGAATCTACACCCCGCTGGAGTGCTTTCCCACTTCAGCAGTGCCCTTCCATATTTATCTTTGGGAAAGGCGGATGATGACACCCAGCAGGCTCTGGCATTCAGCAAGATGATTAAAATGTTCATTAACACAGATCCGTCCAGGTGATGAAATCTGTCACACACCCCTGCTGTGCCCACACGGAATCGCCTGCAAGATATGACACCGCCGACGCATAAATCTATGCACGCGCACACACACAGGTGCCACACTCACTCCAACGTTGACCACCTGGCCCCACCTGTGACAAACAATATGCAATGTCACCTCTCTCATGCCAGGTAAATAAGCAGTGTGTTAACTTCATTGTCATATACACACATGCAAACAGACCACCCTCTGCTGAATAAATGAAAGTCCCTCACACCTCTGAGATGGTAAACATGCCCAAGCTGTTGGATTAAGACCTAAAAGGCTAAACAATGCGAGCTGCCGCCTGGCTTCTCTTGTTATGATCTGAAGCTCTGGCTGTACGTGTGGGCACAATTAAGTTCAATTCACATAAAGAATGACTCATCATTTGCGCTTTTTACGGTGGGCCTACTGGGACGTAAATAACTTTATAACATAAACCGCACCAGTTACAACAGTTTCATATCCACCTACAGCCGCTAATGCACAGTTTAATTTAGTCTCCTCACACAAACGTCCGTATACACCATGTCTCACCTACACTCACTCAAGGGAACATGATACTCGAAAAGACAATTAGCACAAATACAAGAGTATATTATGTAAATGTGCATGCATATGCACATTTGCCTTGAAAAAACACATACCTAAACTAATTTTTAAATTATGACTCCCCTCTTGTCACTGTGACCTGCTTTTCACACATTAACCCCCAAACACACTCAGCAAGTAATGAAAGTCCACCTTCATATTAACACACACACACACACACACAGAATAAAACTGTTTAACACACGCATGCAAATCAAAAGTTTGTATCAGCATGCAAACACCCCTTCACACTTTTATGCATACAGAAGGCAGGCTTACAAACAACACCACAGAGTATGCACGCATGCACGCATGCACGCACGCACGCACACACACACACAGAGCTGACAGCTCTCAGCAAGATGAGTGACCTCCCTGAGGCCCTACAAGGGCAAAGTGTAGCACACACAGGGCCAGCAAATGCAGATCTATGTGTATAATGAATAAGTTACACACTCCTATTAGGCCAGGCAGCAGTGACAAATGCCTCTCATTCACTCATTAGGCTGCTGGCTGTCAGAGGAAGGAGAAGGGAGCAAGGCGCAGCAAGGGAAGCTTATTGGGTTTTAAATGGCCATGTAATCCATTTCCTTATTGGAGATGAATAAGCTGCTGTCCACGGTGGGTTTATTTATGGACGAATTAAACACGTACGCAGAGACAGGCAAAATGTAGAATGAATCAAAGTGCTGGTATGCCATCCGTGTCAAATTCTTGGAAGGAAAACACAGGTGACATGCAAAAAAAACAAATAAAAAATGAGGCAGGGTGGAGGATTGGACAAAGGGGGCTGTACATCATATTGTTAATATTTTTTAAATCCTAAAGGGCATCTATTGTGCTTTACCTGTCATGTATATACATTACATAACATTTATAGACTGTTACAAACTTTTACATCATGCACATTTTAAACATGGCCAAAATTTCAAATAACAAGGTTAGAATACAAGTAATCTCTATGAGCCAGTTTCAGAGAGTTATTTCTACCCTTGGCTCTGTATGACATCAGTTAGAGCAGATATACTTAATTAGAGATACAGGATTTCAAAACTAAGACTGACACTGATATCGATATTTGGTGATTTAACAATCTGACATCTCAGCCTATATTTTTTTCTTTCAGGCACACACAAACATACACAGATTACATTTGTTAGATGTAGTTATTTATGAATCCTTACTAAGATAATATGCCAGTGCAGGTTAAAAATGATTACACATTGATTCTACACATTCTGATGGATAAACTAGGCAACATCAACACTCATAACATGGTTGAAGGATGTTTTTCTCATCTCTTCTTTACTTTTTAACTTTTCATTGATCAGCCGTTATAAATAACAATACCGATATACTGGCAAATGGCTAATATTGGTGAGGCTGATATATTGTTCTGTTTCTATCCTTAATAATTCCTGATGATCCCCAAGACTTCTGGGGAAATATTCTGTGGACTGACAAGACAAAAGCTCAACTTTTTGAGTCCCACTACATTTGGCATAAAACTAACACAGCATTTCATAAAAAGAACATCAGACCAACAGTCAAACAAGTTGGTGGTAGTGTGATGTCTGAGGCTGCTTTGCTGCTTCAGGACCTGGACGACTTGCCATAATTGATGGAACCATGAATTCTGCACTGTACCAAAACATCCTGAGGGAAAATATCTGGACATCAGTTCGTGTCTCAAAGCTCATGCTCACGTATGCAGTAGGACAATGATCCAGAACACACCAGCAAGTTCACCTCTGAATGGCTCAGAAAAAAAAAAAAAAATCTAATTTAACTTTTTGGAGTGGCTTAGTCACAGTCCAGACATAAATCAGATTAAGATGCTATGGCACGACCTTAATCAGGCCATTCATGCTGGAAAACCCTCCAATGTGGTTGAATTAAAACAATTCTGCAAATAAACTGAGCCAAAATATAAAAGACTCACTGCCAGCTATCACAAACACTTGATTGCAGTTCTTGCTGCCAAGGGTGGCACAACCAGTTATTAGTTTACAGGCCAGTTTCACCTGACCATGGGGAGCCATCAGCTATGTTAGTAAGAAGAGGTGAAACCCCCAGAATCCCCAGATTTGTTGACTGGCAAAAGAATCAGTCAAACGTCACTGGGTCAACAAGCCATAAAACCTCCACCTGGGAAAATGAAACGCATTGAAACAATATCCTCTTAGAGACAAAAAGCTTCTGCTTAGAGTGAGACAGCACAAGTTCTCTGGGAAATCTAATGTTTTTTAATGCAGTCGGGCCCCTTATTTCCAATCATGACCTTTAATCAATCTGACTTCAGACTACAGCAATCTGACTTCAGACTACAGCACTCCATCACAGGTCATGCTCCCCTTAACACTCTATTTTTCACCTGCTCACTACAGTTAAGAAAACAGACTGCCACCACTACAGCATTGTATTTGAAGTGACCTGTACATCCAGTTTGAGAAAAGAGTGGCTGCTTTAATAAGGACTAACCCAACACCAGTCTACGGGTAATGTCAATGTGCATTACATCATCTTTGGGATTACTGTATGTGTGATCCTCGTATCAGGTTATGGGAAATTCTGAAGGGTGTTTTTTTCTATGACATCTAACAGAATATACAGTTAATTTAAAAAGTACCTAACACCTTAATATTCACAATTTCAAAATTTGTTTTGAGACTGTAAGTTACAAATAATGCACAGATATTGATCTGCTTGTGCCTAATTAATAAACAAGAGCAAATCAGTAAAAACAATGCTCTTTGATGAAGGTCACTGCACCTGGGCAACTGCCTAGTACCTGTAGCAGAAGTATTCAGAGTAAATGTATGCAAACAGTACTACATGTCGTTGAGTCTAATCAGTTCCAAGTATCCCAGATCTATGCATTCCCTAAGTAAGGCTGCAAACAAATTCATTTTAATTGGGTCAGTTTAACAGGGTTAGTAGTGTCCCACTGTATTGGTCCGGGTATTAATATAAATAATACCTAAGGGGATCCAAATATACTTGCCCTTAGCTTCAATCGTGTATGGCATCATAAGCATCACAAGTGTCATCTCCCTCTATTTGCTTGACTGCACTTTCAAGCAGGTCCTCTTATCCCTGGGTCTGTTCAGATCCAATCTAACTAATCTCTGTCCCTTTCATTTTGAGTCTCTGTTGTGTTCTGAACTCATACAGGTCAGATTCAGATGGGTTCAGTGAGGCAAGATGGTGACACTAAAAGTACAGTGAAATAATGCATTTGGGGGTTTCTTGTGTCTTGCAAATTTCTTAAAGCCAAAGCAAAAACTAGTTTTCACTGTCAATGTAACAGTACTGTAGACAGCTTATTTGAAATTCACTGCAAGACACTGACCTGCTATCATATCTACAAGCATTATATATATGCTGTAGATGCTTGCACAAAATTTAAAAGATATTCAAGACTGACAGGCAAGGGCATAAGAAGTTGGCTGGCCCCATTAAATTAATGTTTAGGTTCAAGTATTCTTATGGTTTGTCACACACTTTCGGCCTTATTCTTTCAGCTGCAAACCTGGAAGTGTTCAACAGTTTTGTGAGCAAAGAATGAACAAATTAAAACACATTACTACATAAGTAAAAGGGCTTACTTGCAATCTAATTTAAGGTCAAAAGGTAGTGAAGGCTTTGGTGCTCTCTGTTTTAGGATTATGCTGCTGTACAGAGACCTAGAGAACAATGAAATGGCTTTGAAATTGTTTGAGGCCGGCAGTAAAAATAAATAAAGACGTAAATCTCGCTCCTATGAGGCTCTAACTCTCTTATTGATGATCACCAGGGAAAGCCAAAGGGTTTTTTCTCTTTTCCCTCTCACCTGTGTAATGCCCACCAGAAATAAACGTAAACTAGAGAAGCTCTAAATGTTCACTGGGGAATCTTATAGGAATGAATGGTAGTGATTGGTCATTAGCTGGTGATTTTTATGCTCATAGATCTGTTAATTGGAACACAGCCTGCTCTGGAAAATATTAGGGGTTCAGCATCGCTTACAATGGAGATGAACTTGACGGTGTTAATAGTAAACCATGTTCTCGACATTGAAAATCCAGGGATCAACCAGAAGTGAACCTCGTTAAGGTCCAAGATCTTGCTTCACGGTACAGGCAACATCCATAGAATGACAAAAACTATCCAAAAGAAAATAAAAAACACAAAATCACTACCCATACACACATCTGGCTCAGTTTGATATTACACAAACTGGAGCTTTGCTATTGTGTACAAGTATTTGTGCATGTCTAGTATATGTATATCCTACCTACCGCTTATGCAACATATGCAACATATGCATATTTTCAAACTGCATTCATGCATGTGAAATTATTCACAATCAACATTCAGAAAAAGAACTTACTATAACAAAACCACACTGTTTCTTCTTATCAAAGTATAAGTATTGTGGGAATATCCCCCAAACAAACAGGAACAGACAGCATCACACATGGAAACAATAATTATCGCTTCTCTGAAACAGAAGGAAAGGAAAACCATCTTTTGTGGGATGTCAGTGGGTCTGACAGCGCCTGAGGAGCATTTGAGAGATCAAGTCTGCTTCGCTATCATTAGACAGGAGGGGTTTCAAAAACGCAGCGCGCTGATCATGGGAAGGCATGCTGACAGCTTATAAAAAAAAAAAACGGGGTGCTTGTGTATCAATTCAACCCCCCCACCATCCGTGATTTTTTGCTCCCCCTAAACTGCTCACACATTACTTTGCCTTCTTCACACCCAACACACAACAGCAGGCTCTGGTAGTCAACATCAAAGTATGATGGGACGAGGCACATCATTAGCAGGAGAAGACAGAGGCGAAGGAGGATGAAATCATTTAGACGCCGCTGTGGAGAGGGAATTACTATGCCTGTCGGGACGAGGGTAGTGTGAATGGAACGAGAGGGTGCGCGGATGGGTGAAAAGGAGAGAGAAATGGTACAAATGACAAGAAACTGAAAAGTCAACATGAGCAAGTAAGATAATGAGTGGCAGCAAAACAAGAAGAGTTTAAAAAAAAAAAAAAAAAACAGAGGAAGCCACAAACTCAAGAGAAAAAGCAGATGAATAAACTGAAGCAGTTTGTGAAAGACTGTGGAGTTCAGCTCAGCTCCTGATAATGCACACACATGAGGAAATCACCGCTTCTCTTTCCAGTCATCTCTCAGCCTACAGTTCCTCCCCGCCATAGACTCTCGTGTCAGCGGCCCAGGCGGCCACATTTGACAGGCTGAACACGGTAATTTCCAGGAACTAGAAAGATGAAATGTGAAGATGTGATGTTTTAAACATGACGCTGTCGTCGGCCAAACTCGCACAGGTCTGTGCCTGCTTAACAACTGCAGACTGTCAATGATCATGACAACATTATTTGACCAATTGAATTGTGTAGGTATGCTAATCTGTGCAGGCGCCTGGATGCAGATGGTGTGGTAACAATCTTGCCTGTGACTGATTGGCTCCAGTTGGGGACCACGCCCTATATAAGATGCCAGACAAACCACGACCAAGAGAGAGGATCATTTGCATTCCTGCGTATCCAACTAGCCACAGCATAGAAATTTTGTGTGTATGTTCTGAGAGTGTGCTGCCGTTTTGCTTGTGACAACGTTTTCTCCTGTTTTAATCGTAGGAAGGGATAAGTAACTGTTTTGTTATTTTTGGGTAGGTTAGATGCGGAATCATGGCAGATGGTCGTTCATGTTTTGTTTATTATTTTGGCCGCTGCTCACCCTGACATAAAACACTGTATGTTCTGTTGACCAAAATATCACAGTGATTTTTACTAAGAAGTGTTTGCGTGGCTGCATAGGTCTTGGGGATGAATGATACCTTTTTCACGTTGCCCTCTGAACACATAGACAGGGCAGAACAGAATATAAATGCTTTTTAAACACAGATTGAAAGCACAGAAAATACTGACTTTTCTGATATTGTAATTGAAATTAAAACTGCATCTCCAGTTTCATACAGCTTAAACTTGTTTTTACAGTTTCAGTTATCGCTCTTATCATTGATTACAACTGTATTTAAAATGCAGTGTTAGGGAGCATACTTGCTTAGACTTGGAGGTGTGCTGACATAGGCACCAGCGGCCAATCGCTGTCTGCAGCTCCAGTAATGTAAGTCACTGAACTGGGCGCCTCAACTGTGTTTGCTGTGTTGATACATTTTGGAGCATTTTACAACTGTGGGCTCACCAAACCTATAAATCTAACCCACCTAGCACTTACACTGACAAAACATTTACTTCTGTTCCAAATAGAAAGACACCCTGCATTAGAATGTTTTGACAGCTTTCATGTGTAACCCTTGAGGCCTCAATCACAAAAGCCTAAAGACTGGTCAGCAACCATCTGGCAACCTCCCCAACCAGTTACAAGTGGTTGCTTCTGCTGGCAGTAGCTGTGAAAATGACTGTTAAAGTCGCAGTCATTCAGGCCTAAGATTGGTCAGTGATCCCTGGTAACCACCAGTCCTTAGGTAGAAGTATGTATTCTGCGATTGGATGGCAAGTGGGTGCTGGTGGTTGCTTGTTGGTGCTAAGTGAAATAAGTCGCAAAGGGATGTATGCTGCTGCACCAAAAACTACCTTTCAATTGCTTTGGTTACTAGCAGGTTGCCGTGGTTGCCCGTAGTTTGAATTGAAGATACAAACTTATCTGCAAACTACTCGCCAAGCTGTAGTGAAACTATGAAAAGTGAGGCAGAAACCAGAAAATGTTTCCCTTCAAAGTAAAAGTTGTGCATTTTGAAATATGTTGGGTTCAGTGGCAAGGCACAAACTTTTCCCTTTAAGACAAATTCTCTGCATTTTGTCTTAGACATGAGACCCATAACTAGTTAATAAAGCTTCATTTTCAAAAGTCATATGCCTCAATGTTAAATAATGTATTATTCTGCAATCTAAAGCCTTTCCATAAGTCTTCTTATATTTCATTCAAGGTAACAAGATAAATCAGAGCTTACAGTGGAGCCGCTTGATGATAAATCAGCCAGTGTATAGAGTGCACTCTACACACTGGCTGATTTATCACCCACCCTTACATCAGTTTTCACAGACGTAAACTTTGACCTTCCCATTTACTGTTGGGTCTAACTGTCCGTCTGGTCATTGGACATGATTGAATGGATGTTGACATGTTTTATCACAGGCAGAAATAACGGCCACAACTAAACGGACCCACATTTTAATACAAATAGAATTTTCCCTGAAATAGATAATATATTCATCTAGTACACACATATTTCATTTTGATAATACAGTGAAGTGGGCTCTGTAGTGAATTATTAGAAGGAGTAATAGAAATTTTAAAGAAAAACATCATAAAATATTAATAGGGTAAAGTTGCATCTAACAAAAACCAATGAATCCTCTGGGTTTTAAAGATAACGACTCTCCATTTTGTCCCCTATATTGCAGCTGACCATTATATTGCCCTCTAATCTGCGGTGTTCATTTTAATTCCATTGATACAACAGAGGCTTACACAGCTGCTTACATCCCTCAGCAGCACAAAAACAAAGTCAGAGATATCAAATCTTTTCAAAAACTAAAACACAATAAATGAAAGTGTTAGGGACTAAGGGAAAAACAGGCTCAATCTGTTTGACAGGGTCTCATACTGTAAAAATAGAGTGTAGTCATCAGAGCCCCTGAGAAAAGCACCAGAACTGATCTGGGATATGAAGAAAAACCAATGACCTTATTTTTCGGTGTTTACATCCATGAGAGCTGCTGTGTGAAAGCAAAATAGATGGACTGGGACACTGATATGAAATCTAATTTCAGCTCATAATGATGCACAGAGAGAGCACGAGTGTGTGTGTGTGTGTGTGTGTGTGTGTGTGTGTGTGTGTGTGTGTGTGTGTGTGTGTGTGTGTGTGTGTGTGTGTGTGTGTGTGAGAGAGAGTGAGAGTGAGAGAGAGAGAGTATTTTACCATCATTGCCTTGGCTTCCTTCTCTCTTCAGCATCTGTACCGCCCCCACATATTTCTTCAACTGGACCTTCAGGACCTCGTTCTCCCTGCACAAACAAACACACAAAGCTTAAAAGAAGAAAAAAGAAGGCTAAAACATGGAGGTTATAGCTACAACGCATTTTACGCAGGCTGTTTATAATGTCAAATATCCTTATTGTGATTCTGTAATGATATTTAAGGATAAGGTACTGATTAATGGGGACCTTAGATGACAGTGCAACATATGGCTGGAAGGTACTCTCACAAGGTTTCAGAAAGTGGTTGGTTTGTTTTTTTAACTCTGGTTTGAGCTGGGCCCTTTAGTTTCCATTAAGGGAAACATTAATGATACAGCGTATCATGATATTTTACATAATGTGCGCTTCTAATTGTGTTACAATAATTTGCTGGGAAATGCCCCTTAGCGTTGCAATATGAGCCCTTCCTCACAATGCAAATGTGTAAGAATTTAATAAACTTCAAATGTTCTTTTTCAAATATCCAGTGGATCATCTTAGTTTTAGCTCCAGTCTGACTCTGGATGGAGTCATATGGAAATCTTTTCATTCACACAGAAATGATCATTCCAGAGAAAATAATAATAAAACAAAATAATCAAACCAATTACCGTACTGCAAAGGTACTTGGTCTAAAAGAGAAAAACAACACGTGTTTATAGGTCATGAATCTCAGAGTTTTGAAGTTTTTTTCCTCCCACAGAGTGTTTTTATTTCCTCTTCTATGTTTACTCTTCATCCAGATAAAGGAACACGGTTAGGTGCTGTACTATCTCGCAAATTAGATAAAGTCTGGCTGACCTTGAAGCCTCCACAGACTGAAATAGAAAATGCCTGAGAAGAGACCTCCAGGTCAAATGCAGGGTCAGATCAGTGCACTGCAGTAAAGAGTCCAGTAAGTATGACCTTTTCAGACCTCCCCAAAACAGTGAAACCCAAACAAATACAAAGATCTACTTTAAAAAAAAAAAAAAGAAGAAGAAAAGAAAATCTTACAATTTCAGCAAGCAGCTCCACTGTAACCTTTGTGCCATCTTTTAGAAACCCAGTTACTTAAATTTGGCAAGAAATCACTGTCGTCCAGAAGAAATAAACCTCAAGAAATCAGGTTTCCCCAGTTTAGTTATTTGCATGACATTTAAGAAATCAGCCTATGGGAGAAAGAAGGCTGTCATCTGGTAACTAAAGTACATGCAGTCACCTGATTGTTGCCTGACTGTCACACACAGATCTGGCACCTTTAACTAGTTATTGCCAGCATATGCAGTTCACAAGAATGTTCTGGATAGTGTGAGACATTTTTTTAAAGTCCATTCCATGGAAGTATTGAGAAAGCCAGCAGGTGTATTAGGGCCTCTGATTAGTAAGCAAGACCAAACTTGAACTTCAGTGTTCAGCAGCTCAGAGATGCATCTTAAGAGCACTTATAAATGTAAATGCACAAGCTGGACTGTGACTGAGGGCACAGACGCAAAGATACAGTGACAAAGAGAGAGCCTGAGAGACAGACGCAGTCTCCTTACAAGCCGTAACCGGTTGAGCATTGTCAACTTTGGGGAGGAAATCAATCAGAGCTGGAGTGTGGCTTTATGCCCCTGGCAGTTAAATCTAACAGTCTTTGTCTTGTGCCGCCGTCGCGCCCCCACACCACCACCCAAACCCTCATTCTCCATGGGTGATGTTTGGTGCCCTGCTTATCAGCCCTCATTCACAACCAACAAAAGAGGGACCTCCGGGGAAACTTCCCGAATCCACATGACGAGCTCTCACTGGAGCCGTCCACGCGGTTATCAGAACAACCCGCAGCCCAGATGTTTTTTTCAGCCTGATTTAATTATACCTAATACAAGCTGCTTGCTCTAGAGTGCATGTGTTTGTGCAGGGGGGTTGGACAAATGTGCAGATATTCAGAACAGAAGCATCATTTTACTGATCAAAGGCCTTCTGTCCGCTGTTATACATTTCAGGATTTGACATAATGTGAATGGACAGGCGGTGACACCTGAAGCTGGGGTTAAATTGCTCTTTTATTAATACCTCAATGAATTCAGCTCTTTTATTTGCCGTCTCTCACGATGACACATTAGAAGGGTGAAAAAGCTCATTTCTAAGTGCACAAAGCCACTATTCACTTTTTGATGTCATCTTTATAGTCAATATTTTCATTTTAGGCACACAGAAAATGTGTGATTTCAAAGGAGTGGCTCTCAAAGACTTAGCTCTATCATCTCCACCTCTACAAAACATCTTTGTGTTTGCCCAGCCAGCAGCAGACAGTTTTGCCAGATTAAACTGTCATCAAGAAGACCAATGGGTGCCTTTAAAGTCACCCGATCATCATAAAAGTTGGTTAGTGTTCTGTTTTATTAAGACACCTAGCTGCATCGTAAGAGGTAATCTTATCTTAAGAGAGAGATATTAGCACATGAATATGAAAGTCTGTAGGCCACGGATGAAAGCTTTCTGGTTTGTCATCTATTGACCAATCATGCTGCAGGTTTTGACTGCATGCAGGTAAACAGTCTGAGTGTAGCTGAAACTCTTTTCATAAATAATAACCCACAAATGGAGCAGAAATTTATAGTCATGATATCTTGGATATTATGGCTGTAAGTCTGTTTACTATTTATGCTATGGCAATTTTTTTAAGTTAGAAGAATTTCATAAATAACACACAGAAAACTAGTTAAATGCATATTTCCTAATAGGTGTAATACTGTAGGTGTCAGGGTTGTTATGTTTCTGTCTAACAAAGAAAAAAAAAAACGGACATTTCAATTTTTTTATATAAAAAAAATATATATATATTTGTACATATACAGTTAACTTGAGAATTGAAAAGATTTTCTGCGTGGAAATTTTTTCCTAGATTTTTTTTCTTTTTAAAGGAAATGTCACTTCAAAGTATAAAAAAAAACAATTTTTTTTATACTTTTTATACTTTTTTCGCTCACGTAAAGTATAATCAGACAGCGGGGGGGCAAAGGCACAAAACAGCAGACAGACAAAGCTTGTCATACTCAGCAGTGAAGAGCAGAAACATTAATGGCGACTGTTACTCGTTAGCATTATTAAATACACCTGCGCTTTTCTGCTATGTCAGTAACACAGGTGTGACAACAAAGGTTAATTAGGCTACTTGCTCTTGCTTTTCTTATGACTATGTTAAACAATGCTTTTATTCGTCATTTCATTATTATTACTGTCATATAAAATATAATATTGGGAAATCGATTTCCTGAAGAACAAAGAATCCAGACTGATGAGGTATTGATTTCAAGTATTGACAATCTTCAGCAGGTGCTGGAAAATGGGGAGGAAAACTGTGCCATCACTGCCTATTATCTACTGTGAGCCTTTTCAAATCTCCACCATCGTTCTGCCTTTTTATACCATTTCAAATATTATGTACTCACAACAATTTAAACACTTGTTATGGCAAGCCAAGCTGCTGCCAATAGAAAATAATTACCAGAAGCTTTTGAGCTATTAAAAAAAAAAAAAAAAAAAAAAACACTTTTGTTTGTTCTCGAACAGCCGTTCAGAAAATCATTCGGCAAGATTTGTCTACTCTGAATAACCGCTTCTTTGAGCAAACAACACTTTACGTGCTTGAAATTAAATTCCTTTCTCAGGTTACAACAGCCCGATAATGAACACATTTGGCTGAATTATTGATCACTCTGATACAAGTAAACTGCTTTGTGTCGATGTAATGTGCTTGCTTTTGGAAAACAATGTCTGGGCCGGGAAAAAGCAAACAATCTTTTAAACAGCATAAAATGTCACCTTGGTAAATACACTGCATCTGTCAGCCTCAGCCGTGCTCTCCGCTGACAAGGAACTGCTGGCAATCAAGCAGGTCAACTTAGCTTGTAATTATTTGTCCTAGGTTTTGGAGACTGATTCTAACTGCTGATTAATTAAATTTCAGTGAACCCATGATTTAAACAACCTGTACAACTCCGGGCAGTAAGAGCTAGCATACAATATACGTGGTCTGGGGGGGAATTTGTGGAAATGAATCCAGGCGCCTGATAATACAGCAGCTGTCAGTGGGAACAGAGTCCTGACAAAAGCCTGAATTACACAGCGCATTTTCAAATTCAGTTGCAGGGCAGAGAGATAAAACACAACCTGGAGGTGTGATAGACGCCCTAAGTGTCCGATATTGTATCTGCAGCTTCCCTCCGGTTGTTCAGCGATTCAGCATGCCACGTTCAATAAACCTGCTCAACATGGGCAGGAAAACTCTCCACACCAGTCCTCAGAATCTGCAACTGTTTAATTCGTTAATTTTTATGCGTTTGTTTCATGTTGTTTTGAAGTCTGGCACCGCCTCAGCTTGATCCTTCTTTACAGGAGCAGTAGCCACACATTGTATATAAAATAAAGCAAGAATTAAATGATGGATACAGAACAAAAAGGCCTATGGGAGGAACATTCTCAATTCCAAAACTTAGGGTGATCCATTAAATTATCCTGTGCTTCTGGTGACGTGCAGGACTGAGTGTTCAGACTCATCTGAAACTCTACGTGTCTCGTCTGCCTTTAGGGATGGGAGTCCGAAATTAGCATGTTGAAAGTTAAGGACTCTGCATCTCTGTTAAATAATCTGTATCCTTCATCCAGTTGATATGGGACCGACCACACACTGCTTTCTCATTAGGGCCAAACATCTTCTCTAGAAACATTTAGGGTAACCGCCTGCTCAGAGGATAAGCCTATTAACTACACTAGGCAGTAAAACTGTTGAAGTCATCTCATCTTCTTCAGTGTGAGATGAGTAAGAAGGATAAACCGTGTTGTTTTGAGTGTGAAGAGAAGCTATGTCCCTTAGAAACGTATATAAAAAAATTCTGTGTGCAAGTGAATGAAATGGGGAAAGGGCAGAAAACAGTTTGTGTCTAAGAGATAAAGAAATTCTGAATATTTAGTTTAAAAGAAAGCAAAGAATGAAGTCTGAGAACGGCTTTTATATAAAGCAAACACTGTAAAACTATTAGAGAGAGTAAAAATGGGGGATCTTATCTTCTCTTGAAGTACAAGCAAAGAAAAAAAAACTTAAAGCTTAAACTCAAACTACACGCAGTAATTACTTAAGTTGAATAGATGCCCTGGAGTGATTTTTTTTTTTGGTCTGTATTGTATTCCCCTCTCCCTTCATTTATTATCCCATGCTCTGAAGTTGTCTTAATGTGCAATAAACACAGCTAAATTGGCTCTTCTTCAGGTACAGCCTGGCTTTGTTTGGAAGTAGTGAATGAGAGGTATAAAGACGCCTTCAGAGATCAGCAGCTCAGTCGCTAGATAATACTCCTGAGTGCAATTTATTGCACTGCCGTATTTAAAAAAATAAATAAATAAATCCCTTGAAGCAAATATACCATATCTTGACACACTTCCAAAGGCTCATACATATTATATATAAATCCACACAAAGGCACAGCATGGCTGTGGGGTGCAGGCCTGGGATTTTAAAACTTCCGCTCGGGCAGAATGACATAACTGACTAAACACACCCAACAAATAAACTCGGCAAACTCCACAGCCGCTTGCTCTGCCACTTTTTTTAGAAAAGCCGTACCAGACTGCCTGGAGAAAGGCGGCTCTGTCAGCTAAGGAAAAAGGCATCTGCTCCCATTTCTTTTGCGCGCGAGTGTGTGTGTGCACGTATGTGTCCGCCTGTCCAACCACCCCCTCTCCCTGTGACGAGGAACTGCTAGCTGGCCCAAGCCCACTCGACTGGCCACCTTCCCGTCTTCCTGCTGCGAGAGGCCTGCTTTCCGCTCTGCCAACTGTCGTCTAAAAAGCGGGGCAAGAAATGGTTGAGGGGAAAGAGTTTCTGTGTTTCTGTGTGTGTGCTTGTGTCTCAACCACTATTCTCTGGGGGATAAGTTTGAGGGTTAGGCATTTAGAGCAAGGTCAATTGGTGTGGGACGTTTCTATTTAGCAACAGCTTTTTGATGACTTAATGCCTTGTATTATTAGGAATTACACTAACCAAGAATTGTAGTGTGATGAAGATAAATGAAAGTATTAATTAATCATATTCCACCATCAGGGAGTCATCAGACTGATCCCAAATTTATTCCACAGAGTAACAATGACCTTGATCAACAAAAACAAGGAGTCTTCCAGATGGTCTGGCAAAACAGCAACCTCTGGGGCTGAAAAATGAAGTCACATTAAGGAGCAGTTCCTCTACCTGCCACTTGAGGCTAACTACAAAAGAGAGACAATGCTCTTAGACTCCCACATTTAAATGAAGCCTGTGTCTACTTACGGAGAGTGAACTTCTAGTTATCTTTTGTCTTTGCATTGCACCCATATAGTTCATGGATTTTGCTTGATAAAAAGTTAACTAGCATTAGCTAATAAGTTAGCTCTCCTCCCTTTGGTCCAAATACGGTCCAAGGGAGGAGTTCACAAACCAATAAGTGGGTATGATCATTAAGTGAGTCTGGGAACACAGAAAGAGGCAAAAGACAAGACTTGAGACAAGTTCCTCAGGATGCTTGGAACAAATCACCCCCACACCACTGCTGCCACTGGTAAAAATCAAGTCTCTCTCTTTTAAAATTAACTTTTCTTATTGTTACTATGTTCTTAATACATCAGGGGAGCACCAAAAATGACACCATCAAGTTCAGTAACCTTGTGGTGCCCAATTATATGATAATATTTTATTTGTCATGTGCGCAGTGTTCATTCAGAAGAAATCCAATAAGCGATATGAATACAAAGAATACAAATTCTTTGTGTGTGCACAGAGAGAATTGTTACATATCCGTTTGGGTTGTGGGTTGCAATGTCACAATGTGTGAGTATGGGTCTCACAATTTCATGTTATATTTGGATGGATGTGTGAGTAAGTCAGTAAAGTGGGCAGCTGCTCATTTTAGCCCACTCCCCTCTGCCCGGGCCTACGTCAGCCGGAATCTATGTATGGAGGCTTGCTCATCCTCTGCCACCCCCGTGTACAACCAAGGCTCACACACACGCACGCATCCATACACGCTATCTGTATGTATGACACTTCCTTGATTTTGGGTACCACTCTACTATAAAAGAACTATCACTTGGAGGAGAACTAAAATAAGCAAATGACTGACTTCCTCCAACAGCAGGACCGTCTGGTGGTAAAGATAAAAAAATGTAACCTGCACATTGCCACAGGCAGCAAAGTGATTCAAAGTTAGCCCAGATTAAACAATGTGTCTCAATTAACTAAACAGGAGTAAAGCACTTCCATTAGGTCAACAAGAAAACTAGCTGTCCCTTTAAGTTTTAAGATGTTACCATTTCAGTGTCAAAGCTGACTCGCAATTCACCGTTAACAGAGTAATGACAGAGAATTGTGGGGCACATAGCAACAGTTGCCAGTAGCCTCTTTCACAGAATGATGCCGACAGCTCCAAGCCCTCATTCAGTGGCTAGCTGCTCCTTTAATGGTATTTATAGCCGCTATTGATCGAGACAGATTTGGCTGAGAAGGAAAAGCAGCACTTGAGATTTAGCAGCAGACTACAGAAACGGATTTATGTGTCTGAGTGTGTGTGTGTGTGTGTGTGTGTAAATGCATATTGTATGTCACAGTCATTTCTCTTTCTCTGTGCCTCTCTACCTCGTCATTTCCACCCCATTAAAGTGCTCCATATGAACATCATCACAGATTAAGAGGCTCAGTCAGCTGCTGCACTGTCCGCTCCAAACAACAAACCCATCGGATTCAGTCCCTACACACTTAACTTGAGTCACCCAATCAATCCTAGCTGGTGGATTGATTTACTGTGGGAGGCTACAATCTTGCTTGCTGGGGCTTTCTGTTTCGACTGCTGCAGGATGACTAGTCATCTATTTAAAGGGCTCAGGGCTTGACTGAAGACTTTGGGCACATGCCAAGGTGATGGAGACCACTTTCAGTGAAACTGTAGGTGGTCAATTACTGGGATAACACTGAGTGTATCTGTGATTTAGTAAAGGAAATGTAATACTCTAAGTATAAATGGGGTAAAGTTTCCTACTCTGTTCTATCATTTATCCTCTAGTTCTTTTAATCGTGAGTAGACTGAACTCGATGGGGAGACTTAACAGTGCACAAATATAGTTTCCTTTTCCTGTCTGCGTAAAGCTCTTGCCATTAGTTAGTGTAGTGGTAATTACTGTTATTATGTGTAAAACAGTGACGCAGGTACAGCGGATCTAAGGAAAAGCCTCACACAATCCTCAGCAACAAGGCAGCTTTAATCACAGTCACCAAAGTCCTCAGGGCTATTACAGCTTTAACACGATGCTTACTTCTGCTCTGCTAGCTGAAAACTTTTGGTTTAAACATGCAGATCCATACAACTGATAAATGCAGCAGCCAATAGGGCACAGTATCTTTGACTACAGTCGTACTGATGTGTCAAACACAGGTGTAACTAACAGTGCGAATACAAGGACCGTATTTCATTGCAATCGCTAACGTTATCAGTAACACAGTATGTGTCTCTGTCTCTGTTTAAATGACTTGGATGACCCTGCAGTTCCATCTGCATTCTACAAAAAGCGTTTTGTTTGCACTGTGTGACAGTGCACACAAAACGCCAATAAGTATAAGGCTCATCAGAAATGGTCTCAGCGGAAAGGTGGCTGCCAAGAAGCCATTCTTAAGGAAAAGAAATGGAGAGAAAAGGCTGAGGTATGCCAAATTACACAAGAACTGGACTGAAAATCAGTGGCAACAGGTCAGATGAAGCATTGAACCCAAATCTGAAGGTGAGGTACAACAATGAGTGTCTGCAGCCATCTGTAAAACACACTGGAGGCTCTGTCATGGTTTGGGGCTGCATTTCAGCCAGTGGTATTGAGGATCTTGTCAAAGTGGATAGAATTATGAATGAAGAAAAGTATAATCAGATTTTGATCCACCATGCAATACCATCTGGGTGGGGGGTGGGGTGGAGAACTATTCCTAAAGACTACTTAAATCAATAAACTGCTGCACTGATTTTCCATTTTCCTAGCAAAATATTTTTTTAAATGAGGGGCAACTCAAGACTTTTGCACAGGACTATATGTATGTTCTAAAATACTGTATGAGTAAAACAAGCTCTGCATGAGAAAATTGTAAATGTTGTAATTTCTTGCTAGAGGTAGAAACAGAAGACCATTTGACAACATATTCTGCCACCATTGTGTGTGCCCAAGGGTTATAGTGTGGAAGCTTTTTATGTGGCTTCATTTGTTATATCAGCGGTGTTATTAACCTTTGGTCCTTAGTGTCAATAACAGTATAAAACAGTATAAAACTGAATTTTAAAGGTGTGGAGGGGGTTTTTCTGACCAATAGACCAAAACCAAAAAATTGTCTGTTTATGTCAGTGGAAGGCAGAAGTAACTAATGCTTTGGCACATTACAGTAATCAAAATGTACTTTCAAACAAGAGCAAAAGTTACATCACCTGAAATCAAAAGCAAATATTTCAATCTGCACTCTCCAGGTTAGGGTTGGTGAGTAGCTCTGCTGCCATTAATTTGTTGAGACTTAATAGAATAAGTCATTTTGTTCCATGCAGTTTTAATCTTCCATTTTGCAGGCAGACATTACGTATTAATGTACGGTCTGCAGTTATCACATCTTACCTGGCCAGCGCCTGGACCTTCGCTGAGTGCCTCTCTTCCAGTTCTGCCAGCTTCTTCTTCAGCAGATCAGTTTCCTGCCTCAGGCCTGCTGAGTGCTCCATCTCACCATCCAGCAGACTACGAAGAGACCTAAAAAACACAAGAAGAGGCTCATGTTTGTATATAAATAACACAGGTTTCTATCATGTACTAGCTCATATACAGGCTTGATCCTCTAAATCTTAAAATTCTGGTGATGTTATTTTCATAAACAGATTAGATAGAAAATGATTATGCTTCCTTTAATTGCGGCACTAACTGATAGACTGATTTACATTTTGCACTGGTATAAAATACTTAATCAGCACTTAAGCTGTGACTGTGCCGTTGCTAATTTAATCCCCTAAATTTAAATCATTTATCATGAAATTCTAAACTCTGCCTGCCAGAAGATTCACTTTAAATATATATAGAGAGATATTTTGTGAAGCTTATCATCAAATAAAAAAAAAAAAATCTGGATCCAAATGTTCTTTCTAACTACAGGCCAATATCTAAACTACCATTTATGTCCAAAATCTTGGAAAAGATTGTTTTTTAAATCAACTTCAGACCTTTTTAGACACTCATGGTGTTTGTGAAGAATCCCACCACAGCAATGAGACGACACTTTTAAGTGTTTTTAATGATATCCTGTTAACTGTTGACTTGGGTTGCACTGCTGCTTTAGTTCTTCGATTTAACTGCTGCCTTTGTCACAGTCAATCAGAACATTCTTTTGTCAAGACTTGAACATGTTGTTGGTCTTAAAGGCACAGTTTAAATCATATTTGTCAGAGGGCGGGAAATATTCATCTTCCTCAGCCCCTATTTGTTGTGGTGTACCTCAAGGGTCGGTCTTGGGTCCTACTCTGTTTTCATTATATTTACTGCCTTTGGGATAGATTTTCAGGAAGTACAATACTCTCTTTCATTGTTATGCTGATGAAATCCAGATTTATTTCCCTATTAATTTAAATATCTGACCCACTGCAGCCTCTTTTAACTGTCTACAAAATGTCAAAAACTGGTTAACACAGAATTTTTGTACCCCTAATGAAAACATCACTGAAATTGGATGAGTGGTACGATTGGCATTCTTGCTTCTTATTGTTCGCCCACTGTGAGAAATCTTGGGAGTGTTTTAGAAAGTTCTTTTAAATTAGACAAGCAAGTGATCACAGTTGTTAAGACCAGTTCTCTATCAGTTACGTCAGATTATCAAAATGAAATCCCATCTTCCTCCAAAAGACTTAAAAAACACACTCGTGCCTTCATCACCTCTAGATTGGACTATTGCAATTCTCTGTATGTAGGTTTGGGTTTTAGGAGGTTTAGGAGGCTCCCTGTTCATTTTTTCCATATTGAGTTTAAATGGTATGGCACCCTGCTATTTAACAAAGCTGCTCAGCTTATATAAGCCCAAAAGAGCACTCCGATCATCTAGCCAGATGCTTTTAGCGCAGCCGAGGTCTCGATTAAAGCATAGAGGGCATCGGGCTTTAGCAGTCAGAGCCCCTAGACTCTGGAATACCTGCCAATTGATATTCATACTGCAGAGTCTACACAGTCTTTTAAATCCCATCTTAACACTCACTTTTTAACCCTGGCTTTTAATTTGAGTTCAGTTTGAGTACCATCAGGTTTTAATGCTGTACTCTCTTTTTGTTTTAGCTTGTTTTTAGTCAATTTTACTGTATTGTTTGTTTTTATGTTTTATTTTATTGTATTTATTTCATTGAGCTACAGTTTTACCTTGTTTGTTTTAAATTAACTTGTAAAGAACTTTGGTCAACCTTGTTTCTTGTACCGTGCTTGAAAGTTTGCAAGCGGCAGGTAGCAAGAAACGAATCCCAACGTACGTGTTTTGTTCCTCCAGCTCGTCCTTCCTGTTCATCATGGCTACAAGGGCCTGCCGCAGCTCCACTGCAGAAGAGACACCGGGGTGAGGTTTCTGCATAGAAACTGCTTCAAATATATCACATCCACGAAAACACCACACAGTAATATGCATAAACTCATATTATACAGCTTTCAAATGTAGAAATAACAGCATCCCACACACCGCACTTGCTGTATTAATGCTAGACTTTTGTTATGTCGCAAAGATGAACTGCTTTGATAAAAATCAGGTTTAACTTCTTTTTTTTTTTTTCCCCAGCTGACAGAAGTTATACAGAATGAGATCTATCTGACTCACAGAGAGCAGCACTTTTATTGCCGCAATAAAACATACTTTTGTGGTAGCTACTAAAAAACTTTGAAGAAAGAAACTAATCCAAGTAAATGTACAGATGAGGACAGAATTATTAGCCTGTCTATGAAAATGTTTTTTTTGTTTGTTTGTTTTTTAAGTATTTCCCAAGTGCTGTTAGACAAAGAAAGGAATTTTTAACATAGTTTTTCCAAACATCCTAGTTTTATTTTGGATGTTTACATTATTCTACTCTGCACACACAGCTTGGTATTGTCTGACCAAAGGACGCGTTTCCAGTATGTATAATCTTTCTCCAGGTTGTCCTTCGCATGCTTCAGTCTGGTTTAAAGATGTCTCTTCTACAGAAGTGGAGTTTTCTTGGTCTGCAACCTCAAAGTCCATTCCTGTGCAGGGTTAAGTGATGGTCTTCTTTGGGACTACAGTTCCAGACTTGGCTAAGTCATTCACTAGTGTCTTGGCAGCTGTTCTGTGGTCTTCAGACACATCTCTCATTAGCTTACTTTCCAGAGTCATTGAAATGTTTTGCTTCATACCTTTGCCAGGCTTGTTCTGTACTGTGTGGCTCTCTTGGAATTTCTTGATGACACTTGTTAATGCTGTGATAATTCTGTATATCCATCTACCCCTTTGTGAGCATCAACAATTCTTTTTCTCAAGTCTAAACTGATTTCTTTTGTTTAGGGCATGATGTTAGCTCAAGTGGCAGCTCAAACCCTTTCTGACATTTTTAGCAAATTGGAAGATAACCCTCAGTTTTAAGATTTTATGAGGTTTGAGTATTACAGAGTTAAAGGACGTCATTGCACAGCAGTTGTTTGTGTTATGGCTCAATAAAAAAGGTCAGGTTTAAGGAGGTTAATAATATTTACCCTGGTAATTTTTTTAAATGAAATAATTCTGTTATTGTATGTGAAAAAATGTTAAAATTTCATATGGGGGCTAATAATTGTCTACCATTTGGATTAAAATTTATATCAAGAAAGCATCCAAGTTAACTCTAGTGTGCCGTTCTTGCAAACATTACTTAGTAAATACTGATTACAATCATCTGAAGAGTACTTGCTTTTATGTTATTCAGCAGATATTTGATCATCATCGTAACACAAAATCAGTTAAACTTCAGGTATATTAATCTGTTCAATTAGGAAGTGTAAATAGCATAAATTTTTCAATTTCACCTGTTTTGGTGCAAATGAAAATGTGGAGAGAATATGCGGAAAGCTGGATGGGGCCATACAAGGGCATCAACCCAGCAGCAGGACCAGTATCTGTTCCTTTATATAAGGAAGAACAAGAAGCCTGCTGCCAGAGCCCCACAAAATAACCTCCAGCGGGCTACTCATGTCCATGTTTCTGACCGACTGTCAGAATCAGACTCCATGAGCATGGCATGAGGACTCAACATCCTTTAGTGGGACCTGTGCTTCACAGCCCAGCACTGTGCAGCATTACTGACATTTGCCAGAGAACACCAGAACCGGCCAATCTGCCACCGCTGCCCCATTTTCTCTACAGATCAGAGCAGGTTCACACTGAGCGTGTGCAACAGATGGGAAAGAGACGACATGGTAAACGTTATTCTGCTTGCAAAATCATCCAGCATGACCCACTTGGCAGTGCTTTAGTGATGGTGTGGGAAGGCAATATCCTTGAAAGGTCACACAGACCTCCATTAGGCAATAGTACCCTGATTGCTGTTAGGCACCGGGAAATCTTCAAACCTTATACTGCTGAGGGCCTTGGATTCCCCCAGCGCAGGAAAATGCCCGGTCTCATGGGGCCAGAGTGTGTACACAATTCCTGGATGACAGTGATACCACTAACTGGCCCTAACATTCACCAGACCAAATCCAACAGAGAACCTCTGGGATATAATCTATCCAAAGCTGCCACATAGCAACACAGACTGTCCGAGAGCTCACTGATGCTATGATCCAGGTCTGGGAGGGGGATCCCCCAGGACACATCCGCCTTTTCATCAGGGGTATGCCCAGATGTTATTGGGAGTGCATACAGAAAGGTGGGAGTGCATACAGAAAGGTGGGGGCCGTACTCTCTACTAAGTTGACTCAGGTGAGATTGATATGATTTTGAATCCAGCCCTAACAGGTTTGATGATTTAGCTTTTCACTGACTTTGATTAAGTCATTTTGTTCTCAACAAATTACATCATATATATCAGTAAAGATTTAAAACTTGAATATTTAGTTCATAGAGATGTGTGATTTAAGTGTTTCCTTAATTTTTTGAGCAGTGTAAGAGCACAAATCTCTGGGATCCAATTTGGATCTTTTTATCTTCATAATGGCAAGAAGGCGATAAGAGCAGACCGGTGGCTTTCAAGTGCGACTCAAACTCACAAGCAAATCAACAGAAGATCAAAATGAATCTGTGAAAACACAAAAGAGGAAATCCTTCACCTCAGTCTTGTGTGTCAAGTTGGGACTTTAAGATTTGAGCGGACAGTGGAAGATTTCAAATTGGACAGCAGCATTCTTCAAATTTTGGCTAAAAAAAACAAACTCAAGCAGTGACGATTCCAGAATCAGGATTACTTTGATGGAAAAAAAAAAACTGTCATAATGTACTGGTTCATATCATCATAGGGCTAAGGAGGTACATCAAAAATGCAAATTAAATAGCAGATCACTTCAGCTCTGAGGCAAAGCAGTTTTTTGTTTGTTTGTTTTTTCTCAGATTTCTGACATTTCATAGACTGGAAAATCAATTCACAGAAAAAATAACCAACAGATTAATCCCTAATAAATATAAAAAAAGTGACATTTGTGTCATATGTGTGACAGCAACTTCAGTTTAAAGGTCCCCCCGAAGTCTTAAAGCATTAGTGGAACTGTATCAGCTACAGCCAAAGTCTGCCAGCAGTCAGCTGCTGGGTGATGTTAATCTCCATCCTGATGTTAAGGACAGATTTGGGCCAGGCTGTGCGGTTGCACGGTGACTCATCTCCATAGTTATGCTCAGAGGTGCACATGAAGGTTTCAAAAGAGCCTAACTAGGCTGTTACCAGGACTTCCACAAATAATAACCACAAGGTGAGGTGCTAATCTCCCCAGCACTTTGCATTTCATGATTTACACACGTGCAGAGACCTTAGCTCTGTTTTCATGGTTAGTGTAAGATGTCCATATAGCCCCAGACACAAGTAGGTCTCCTGTAGCCCTGAGCTAGGCGCATGTTTGGGGGAGAAGGGGGAAACGGAGAGAAGAAGGAGTGTGATGACAAGCACAACAGTGAGGAGAAAGAGAAAAAGTCCATTATCTCCACAGCTCCATTCTCCACATCGCAGGCCAGAAATAAACGTGACCTTTAGTCCAACCACGCGTTCACAGCGGGTGCCACAGACGAGCCATTAGGGACTTCAGTAGAGCCAGACGCCCCTCTGTCCCCACAAGAGGACGTGAACAAATTACAGCACAAGCATGTGTAGAAATACATACACATGGACCTCTGGGCTCATGTGTGGAAGAGCCATCTTTCCAGCAAGAGGACAGCGTGCGCCTCCACTGGAACATCCACGCTCTGGCTCAATTGTTCCAATAACAGATGCATTATTCGAGAGCTACGCCTTGTAATAGAAGAGTCTTGTGAATTACGAATTACTCTCCAATCAATGGACTGCTTGGCCTTATAAGCTGTTAGATCCAGGAGGAAATCACTGAGGCAGAGCTCACACTGCACACCTCAGTTTCTCCAACACACCTTTAAATAAATGTAGCACCTTCTGAATTCTTCAAAAGCTTATTCACTAAACGGGCAAACACTGTCATGAGCTGTTTTTACTGTCCATCAGCATGCTGTAACGGCATACTGCAAATTTATAATGTGCTTTAAAACTCAGCTCAAGTGATTTAGTATTTATATGCATAACTTTGGTGTATTCCAAGTGACACCATCTTTACAGATTCCTGGTTATGCTTGTAGACAAGTACACTGAATTCCATATATAAAATGGTGGCACGTCTCTAGGGAAAGTTTAACCTACATTTAAGATCAATACAAAGTGGATTTTACCTAAAGGCAAAATCCAGAGTGAAATGTTATAAAACCATCAAGTTTAATCAGAGATGTTCTTCGCGTTCCAGGTGTTTTTCGTCTGCCTTTTCTTCATCTTTTGCACAAACCCCTGGAGAACCGCTGCTTTGGCTTAGGTGCAAAAGCAACAGAGCCAGTGATAGCAAAGTGAATGAGAGTTTTCCAGTTCAGAAAAGCTCTGGTCTTGTACTGAAAATATAAAAACCTCTCTCAGCTGAACTACATTCTGGTCTACTGAACCAAGTCAAAAACGGTATCTCTGCTTCTGTCCAGTGGATTCCTCTCTGTGTGATGTGATTGAGTCTGGAGAGAAGCTCTTTGCTCTTTAAGGTCTGACACCTAAATGTGATGTTAGTGTTTCAAGCAGGATTTGTCTTTGAAGAAGAAAAAGGAAAATCCTCCTCGACTGAGGTCTACTATTCTACATCTTTTAAAGGCCTTGTGTAGCCATGTAGACTATCCTCTCTGCTCTATGACACTACAAGAGAAATTTTAGATCATCGACTCTCTCTTTCTCTCTCTCTTTGACCCTCTGGCCTCCTCTTATCGAGGACTAATAGACTAGACGACCACTCAGTCCCGGTGCTTAAGAGCAGTTCCTCCTTACCTTTCCTCCCCTGGCTCGCTCCATCTCTCTCTCGCTCACACACACTAAATCCCAAAATCTCAAACAGCATCCGTCTGGGCGTCTAAGGGTCTAAGCTCTGATTAGCTCCGGGGCACTGAGCAGAACACCAAACACACTCCAGGCAAGAGGAAAAAGCCCGTGTGTTCAGGGAGCTGGCCGCACACACCAAATGTCCATCATGTGATTTGATCCCAGCTCTTTTCTGTTTTTTGGTTGTTTTTTTTTGTTTTTTTGTTGTTTTTTTTTTTTACACATCAGAAATCTGATGTAAACTACAGGCATTCTCACAATATGATTTTTGTCAAACTTACAAGCAAATGAGTGGGTTTATACAGTACATACAGTAAAATGCCAGTACACTGGACCAACAGTGCCACCTGGTGGATCATTTGATATAATGAAAACACAATGAACAGTCTCAAGGCGCAGGGCTTAATTCTCAGCAATTAGATCAGTTTATCCACCAAGAAAAATGACAACAAGGTTTGAAAACACTAATCAGGAAGTTTGATTTCATTTGCTCCGGGCTCCACAGCTGTGAAGAAATTTCCCAAGGAAGACATGTCAGGACTTCTGAAGGATTCATTACGGTCACAAACTTCTCAGCCTACAGCCTGAAATCTGATCATCTTCTGGGTAAAACCTCAAGAGGAAGAGGTAATTTGACAAGTGAGACTTTTGCAGTCAAATCTAATATAAGTCATTTGTATGTCTGATTCAATTTACCTTTGGCACTATGAAAAAATTAAGAAGTGATTTGTGCCGTTTTGGGCCACTAGTTATTCAGTTGTGTGCGATTTCTAACATACATTTGCTGATATCAGCAAGCTTAAATTTGCTTTGAGGTTTTTATGCACTTTGCACATTTAACCCATTATCATTTTTACTTGAAATCTCGCTAGTTAATAGAGTAGTTTATTGTGTATCGAGCAAGGGAGTCTTAGCAATCCATCCTCAGGGTGCACTCCTAAGAAGTTAATGAGGGTCATGTATGAATGTGCAAGTACAGAGATGTTTCTGCTTGGAAACCTCACTACAGCTATCGACCATAAGAAATCAAATCCACCCTGAAATCCACCTCGTGGGCATATTTGAACCTTTTTTGTGTCACATGTCAAAACCCACATTGATTCATATCACTGAACAGATTTAAGAACACTAAGAACTAGAAGAGAGAGAGGAGGCGAGAAATAGTAAGAGACAGACAGACAGAGAAAGGAGGCACACTCACCCACTGTCATGGACTCGGGCAGAGCAGATGTTGACAGCGCACTGGAAAGCGGAGCAGACTGCGTTGGTGGACTGGACTCCATACTGAAACAAATAAAAAGAGGAATCAGATATTCTTGGAATTATTTCTTGTTTCACTTTGCACATTAAGCTGCAGCACAACATCACACTAAGAAGGCTTAAAACTGAAGAATATTTCGCTCCACGCTCCAAAGAATTTATTCAGTATTTATGCCCGAAACAACAGCTTACTTGAATGTGAGCTGCGGTCTGCCGCCGCTCTCACAGTTGCCCACTGATCCTGCCGACTCGCACTGAACAGGAAATGCAGCTGTGTCCTCCACAGAGCTCACTGAAACAAAGTGAAAGTAAAGCTGGGGGCCAAATGAGAAAGTCCCTACATTTCACTCAGTGAAATAAATCCTTCATGGAAGTCATAAGCAGCTTTTATCAGCAGTAAAAACAGTGCATGTGTGCCACGAGAGAAATGGGTGTAGTTTTCCCTTTATGGCCTTTCAGTTTTTTCCGTCTTGGCGCTGCATCAAAGATGGCCAGACGCACTGATGTGTGAAGTTAAATGTCATGTATGATATTCCCTAGATTACATGCAATTGTGTACTTCTGATTGATCCATGTGATATAATTTTGGGACAAGAAATTTGATTAGTTCTTAAATAATTGGGTTCAATCCTCAGCTATTTCTGCCCGTTTTAATATAAATGAAGTGAGTTTGTGTGCCTCGCGTGCTCTGATGCAGGCTCTGTGCTAAAATATGAAAGTGTATTTTTCCTGTGATGTGAGCCAATAACAACCGCTTTAGTACCTGACTGAGGGTCAGCAGGGTTCACAGGAATGAGGATGTCTGAGCTGCTGTGTCCAGCCATGACCTGTAGCGGGCTCCACGTGGACACACTGGACAAACTGCCCACCACCACCCTAAAGATAGATAGATACTTAAGTATATTATGGTGTGTTCAAAGTCTGACACTTTCTCCTGTGATGTCTACCTTGATTAAAGTACACTGACCAGCCACTTTGTTAGGCACACATGTTTAACTGTTTGTTAATGCAAATATTTTATCAGCCAATCACATGACAGTAACCAAATGCATTTAGGCATGCAGACATGGTCAGGACAACCTGCTAAAGTGCAAACTAAGCGGGCAGAATGGAGGAAGAAAAGTGACTTTTGTAAGTGACTTTGAATGTGGCATAGTTGTTGTGCCAGATGGACTGATTTGAATATTTCAGAACCTACTGATCTACTGGGATTTTCCCAAACACCACTGTGCTTACAGTGAATGGTCAAAAAAAAAAAAGAAAAGAAAAAAGATCCAGTGAGCGGCAGTTCTCTAAATGAAAATGCCTTGTTGATGCCAGAGGTCAGAGGAGAATGGCCAGACTGCTTCGAGCTGATAGGAAGGCAACAGTAACTCAAATAACCACCGATTACAACCAAGGTCGAACCTTGAAGTAGATGGGCTTCAGTAGCAGAAAACCACACCAGGTGCTACTCCTGCCAGCTAAGAACAGGAAACTGAGGCTACAATCCACACAGGCTCACCAAAACTGGACCAAAGGAGACTGCAAAAATTTGGCTGGCTTTGATTTCTGCTGCAACAGTCAGAATTGGATATAAACAACATGAAAGCATGGAGCCATCCTGCCTTGAATCAAGGGTTCAGGCTACTGATGGCGGTGGTGTCAGGAATACTTTCTTGTCATACTTTGGGCCCCTTAGTAAAACTGAACACTGTTTAAATGCCATAGGTTACATGAGTATTGTTGCTGACCATGTTCATTCCTTTATGACCACAGTGCACCCATCTTCTGATGGCTGCTTCCAGCAGGATAACGCTCCATGTCACAAAGCTCAAATCATCTTAAACTGGTTTCTTGAACATGACCACGAGTTCACTGTACTCAAATGGCCTCCACAGTCACCGGATCTCAATCCAATAGAGCACCTTTGGGATGTGGTGAAACAGGAGATTCACATCGTGGATGTGCTGCAGCAACTGTGTGATGCCGTCGTGGACCAAAATCTCTGAGGAATGTTTCCAGCACCTTATTAAATCTATGCCACAAAAAATTAAAACAGTCCTGAAGGCAAAAAGGGGGTCCAACCCAGAAGTAGAAAGGTGTACCTAATAAACTGTCTGGTGAGTGTATGTCTATTTGAAAACTACAAATCACAACTTTCTGCTGTTTTAAGACACCATCACGCACCTGTCCCATGTATGTCTCCCCCACCCTAACTCCCAGTTTAAAAACCTTTGATATATTCCATATTAATATTTGTGCTATTAATACATGACTGGATCAGAGTAGGAGACCCCCACCCCCACCCCAAGAAAAAGAAACCCAAACCCCCCCCCCCCCCCCCCCCCCCCCAAAAAAACAGATCACTCTGCAAGAGCAACCATGCATCTAGCCGTGATGAAAGGCTTAAATTCATGACAGCGTGACAGTAAGTAAACTGTCCCTCAGCTCAGATGTAATGTTAGGCAGCTGTAAGCAGAAGGAAATAATTCATATTTTGAGACACTGCTTTTTGTTGAGTTTTTCAAATTTATTTTTTGATGCTCTGAGCACCACAGGCCAAATTAAAAAAAAAAAGTATATTTAATTTGGATGTTAGCTGTCCCTTTAACTTCTGACATCAATCAGTATTCTGAGGAATTTAAAATGTTTCTACTTTTGTTTTTTTACATGAAATTTTTGAAGACATTCAGCTGAAGTCTAACTCACTGATCAGACGGTATCCTCTCCTCCTCTTGGGTTTGTGCTCTAGGCTTATATATCTCCTCCTCTTCCTCTTCCTCCTCGTTGTCTACACTTTTACTGTCAAGCAGCGGAGGTGTTGTTATGGGAGGTGTGCGGCAGGCATGGGGGGACCCCACCCAGCTGACTATGCCTGGCTCAGCCACGCCATTCTGGGCAGGCAACTCAGAGAAGACTGGCTCTAAAGGGTCTATCCCTTCCTCCACACTGCTCTGAGCAGGAGCAGTGTGACTCTTCCTTATCCCACCAATCTTCTGGGAGTCCTCTTCCCCCTCCTCCTCATCCTCAGCTCCTCCATCCAGATCATCATCAAAGGAAATGATGTTGGTGATCTTTTTTTTCTTCCGCCGCTCCTTCCTCAGCCCTGAGTCTGGGTGGGGAAAGATTTTTAAAAAGGACTGAACAAAAACCTCAATCTCAAATTTCAATTATGTGAAACTGAAATTAATTCAGTATCTTTCACCTCTCAGGATTACCTCCCTCTAAATGTTCCTACAGCAAAGCTCAATGACATCAGCATTTTAGGTTTATATCAATCTAATAATCTAATAATAAATAAATGTTTCCATTATCAATTCCTTCAAACCACAGACAGCAGAGCTGTTCACTAGCAACACAGTGATGTCATGTTTTAAATGATTCAGGCCTTTTGAAGTATTTCCTGCTATAAAATAAAGTTTAAAGGTATATATTACCATTTTACAAATAGCACTAATCTTTAAAGTTTGAAACAGTAATTTAGAGTTCTTTGACAGCAGCTACTGGAGGCAGCGTATTCATTTTTCTTCGAGGGTAGATCCCATAACTTATATACTGAAAATTGCACCACTTGTAATAACTAAGACATTGGAAACAATTGTAATTTTATACACAGTATAAAATAGAGGAGAGGAGAATGAGGAGACCTTTGCGGTCATTCAGTAGATTTTGCCATATAAAGTTAATAAGTATCAGTCACATGTATATAAATAACTTATATGTATAGAAAAAAAAATGGATGTAGCTACTGTGATGTTGCTCATTGATTAGTGAAGTCCCACTTGAAGCCTTGAACTGACCGTTTTGACCATCTTAATGTTCTGAAACCAGATGTGCAGGACGTGGCTCTGACTTGAGGAACACTGTATGCATAATTTAAGATGATCACATATTCAATAAGAGCTGAAACTCTTGACTGAGACCATAGACTCGGGAAAGTGTTTTGTGATGTCATAAATCAAATGAGAAGTAGGGTCTTCTATACAACTGGACATCTCTTTGCAACCAGGGCACTCATGCCCTGCTGGTCATTGGACAGAATGCAGGTTTGGGGCATCCCTGCACTGTCTTCAATTTTGAGACCGAAAAGCTACATCCATCTTTTATATACAGTCTATGGTATCTACATAGCATGCTCCTATTACCAGCTGCTTTGCCTGAATGCAAAATTTTCATTAATAATTAATGTGCAAATAAACAGCTAAAGGTGAAAGAACTATTTACAGTTTAGCAAACTCCACAAACCATAGTTTCATTTAAAGATCTGCAGAGCAAATCTGGATTGTATTATTATGTGGGAGGCTTTTTTCGCACCAGCAATACTTTTGATAAATCAAACTGCTTTGAACTGAAATTTGTGCAATGCAAAATTCAAAATTGTACCGAGCATAGGGAGTGAACTGGCAACAGAATTGGGAGCAGCCCTGTTTGCAAATTACAGAACATGTGCACTTTTTTCTGTCCTGGACTGTGCATAATGAGGAAAAAACTGATGCGAGCTTAGAATAAAAGAAAAATCTGTCGCTGTTGACAAAAGTGATGCATTTCCTGGCTATGTGTCTTCATATTTGAGACTAACGTTGGATTTAGTTCCCTGCCTGTTTCAAAAGTAGCTGATATGGTAGACTCATGATGACTGCTGAGCAATTATCATCATTTCTAAGGCTTTTGTGAGAGACAGATGAATGATAATAAAAGAAAGTCTGTCTCTTTCGTCTCAGAGCCAAAGAGGCTGGCTGTGCATTAGCAAGTCTTCTACCAGTGAATAATCTGAATATGCTTTCCCACTTCGAGGAGCTGGCGCAGCAGCTTAGAATTTCATTTACATTCATTTCAGCAGAAAGTTTTAGCACCGCACAGCTAAAGTTTAAAGGCATTTTAGTCCCATTGAGGAGAACATATGGAGAGAAAATGGTGTGAGTTTTCCCCAGTGGGACAGACTGGGGCAGACTGCTAAATGAGGTCACACTTCACGGTGGGATTTCATCTCTGCTGCAGACGCCTTGAGTCGCATCCTTGTTTAAGCATCCATTATGTAAGCACAAACTGAGCCATGTGTGTTTTGTGCTGGTTCTGTGACACTTTCAAGAATACATATGCAGTATGTTACAATACTAAAACAGAGCAAAACAACAGAAACGGTCTACACCACCATTTTTGATCTATCAGCTGCAAAAACTGCTGTTAGAAAGCACAACAATACATGCATAATAACAGGATATCACACATTTCTTGCGTAACAGAGCAAGTCAAACGCTGCAGTTTCCTACCGGCAGATGTGCTGCGGGGCACCACAGGGAGTGGGTCGGAAGCTCCATCCCCTTTGGGGGTGAAGCCGGGCACCACAGCTGTGGCTGTGCTGATCTCTCGCAGCAGGCTGCTAACCCCCTGAGTGGACTCTTTCCACAGGCTGCCGATGCCCTGCGTGGACTCCTTGAGGAGGTGCGACACTGAGGAGCTTCCACGTGTTACACCGCCATTCAGGTCACTGTTGTCAATGTTAATGGCAAACAGAATGGAGTTCAAACCTGAGTGCAGCACACAGAGAGAGAAAGAGGTGAAATCTAATTCAGGCCTGTTAAATCACATAAAACTTTTGAACTTGCTTTGTGCTTGGTAAGCATTTCTGAGTGCACACAGTGAAAGTACACAAACTAAATCTGCCTGAGTAAAAAAAAAAAAAAAAAAGAGAGAGAGAATAAAAGCTCTAGCATAAGATCAGCGGTATAAATTCTAAATAATTTTATGGTTTGTTTTTCATCTGAGTTGCGCTCATCAATAGTTCAACAGTACAAGTACACCCATTAACATAAACAGGGTCAGAGCTTAAACTGTCAGCAAAAATCCAGTCATGCTTAACAAGGAAAGTGCAAAGTCAGTACGTTTCCTGCGTTTTACAGCAGCTCTGTTTGTGTGAAGCCATGTTTGTGAGACTGAATGTGTTCGGTAATGCTCGTTAGACTAGAACACGACATTAAAGATTAAACATACAGCCGTAAGTTGGCCGAATTTACATCTTCACCAGTAATGGAGCAAGAAATATAACCCAGCCTAGAGATGGCAACAGCAAAAGAACCATATTTCAAAAGGGTATTCCCTCTGTAGGCCAAGTTAGGACATCTCAGGCTCAGTCATAGGAGAAGGGCTACATAAGACGCTCGAAAATGAAACAACAAACTGCTGGTCCCAGAATGGAGTTGAATTTTATACATCTCAAACACTTTGAATGTCAGATGGATGCCGACATGGACATCTGTAGCTCCCTAGCTGCCTGTTAGGCATCATCTGAGTCACTGAACTGACCTTTTTAACAGTGTTTATGGTGTTGCTGCCTTTTGGAGCATCTTCAGTGCAGCTCGCTGAGAAATAATACCGTGTGGTTAATTGTACCAACAGGCCCTCCATCAAGTTGGTGATTTGTGGGGCAACACACGCATACAGTCTATGGATGAATTCAAGCTACCTAGACTCTTCTGAATGCAGTCACGCCTGGCTGCAACAAAATTGCTTTAGATAAAATGCTAATCTCTAGGTAGCAGTTTGGAAATCGCTGTCTGATGTCAGAGTGGCTAAAAACAATCAGTTTAAGCTGTTCCTTCTTACACTCAGTTGCTTGAGTTTTGTGCAAGCTGGTATACTGCCACTGTAACAGTATACCAGTAGCAGTACTGTGCAAAGGTTTTGCACCACCCCTCCTTTCTTTAGATTTTGCTAGGAAAATGGGAAATAAGTGCAGCGATTTATTGAAACATGTGCAAACATACATGGAAATAAAGTATAGAAGGCAAAGATAGAGTTTGCACAATTCTACCAAGTTTGAAAGTCAATATTTGGTATGACCACCACTATTCTTCAACACAGCCTGAAGTCTCTGTGGCAGGGGCGGGCAATTAATTTTCCCAAGAGCCCACATTAGAAACTGGGATTGTTGTGGAGGGCCGCACTAATAAACTTCACCCCTTGAGTTAGATGCTTTTTTTATGCTTGAATGATTCATAGGTCAGTGTTCAGTAGCTTAACAAAGGAAAAAAAATAAGCAGGTATAAGGACTGGACTGGAAAATGAGTGAAAAATGTTTAAAGACCTTCAGAAAGCCTGGAGAAGTTTGGTTCCTTGGAAGCAAAATATAAAGAAATAAAGGGTGACTCAAGACTTTTGCACAGTGCTGTAAATCTGTATTGAAGTTTGAACACCATATTATCCTGCTATGTTAGCATAACATTTGTTGTTAAATTAAATGTTAAAACATTGTTAAATGTCTGGAGGAGGTCAAGGGATGGATGGAAGATAATTTTCTCCGGCTTAACAGCTCTAAAACAGAAGCAATCATGATTGGTAATCCCCACCAGATCAAATCATCACCCATCGTTAGTTTATCTTTTCTCGGACACAGTATTCCTCTCTCCTCATCAGTTACCAATCTTGGTGTTAGGATGGATCCCCAACTCAACATGGAACTCCATATAAACCACCTTAGTAAAATCTCATTTTACCACCTTCGCAATATTGCAAAAATCCGCCCTGTCTTAACTCTCCAAGATGCAGAGAAACTGGTCCATGCATTTGTCTCTTCCAGACTGGAATACCGTAATGCACTCTTTGTCGGCATCCCCAACAAGAGTCTTCAGAAACTCCAGTACATTCAAAACGCTGCGGCCCGGATACTGAAGGGAGTTCGCAAATACAATCAGATTACACCAACTCTTCAGTCCCTCCACTGGCTTCCTGTTTCTTACAGGATTGACTATAAGGTTGCTCTTCTTCCCTATCAATGCGTCTATGGCAATGCCCCTTCCTACCTTAAAGAACTTCTTTCTTTAAAATGTATGACACGCTCCTCCAGATCGGCTCACACAAACTCCCTCATCGTACCAAAGACAAATTTACGGACTATGGGTGACCGGGCTTTCTGTGCGGTTGCCCCTCGTCTATGGAACTCGCTTCCATCTGAACTGAGAGCGCCTCAAACTTTGGACAGTTTTAGAAAGGGCTTAAAGACTTTTCTTTTTATAAGAGCTTTAAATCTTCGTCCATAATTTTTAGCTATTTTATCTACACCCTGGTGTATCTTAATTTACACCATGGTCTGTTATTTAGTGTGTTTAGCATGGCACATCCCTACTTCAGTCAACTCTGGAGTGTGTTTGCCGCCAATAATCGCACCTGCAGCCATGGTGGGAAGCATACTTGCTCTCTCTTCATCAAGCACAAAAGCCCAGTCTTCATAGTAAGATCTAGAAAACAGAAAAGATCTATAAACAAGAGGAAAAAGAGAAAATCCTACACAGTTGAGAAAATTCCAGATTTGCACAGCATAACTGACAAGGTGACTTATTACTAACCCGAGACGTGGGCGGTCAGCCAGCAGTGTGTGCAGGTAGCGCTCCAGCGAGTGCTCGTTCAGGGCACAGCGCAGCCAGGCGCGACCTCGGCCAAGCTCTGAGGAGATGTGGCGTAGGGAGTAAAATCGCTGGAGCTCATGGCGGTTCAGGTGCTCCTTTACATAAAACCAGAAAGTCAACTCTAATGGGGGAACAAAAGGAAAGAGGTGGAGGAGAAAGATTGAGGGGAAAAAAAAAAAAGAGAGATCATGATAAGGCATGGAAAAAAGGAAGAAAAAGCTCCATTTCATTGTGGAAAAACAACTATTCTTGAATTAAATAAGAGTACAAAAGGTCAGCAAAGCTGCTGCTAAAGAAACTCCAGGAGCCGTCAGCACATCTCCCCTCTCATTAACAGAAAAGGGGACCTCTCTTGCACCTCTTCTCACACAGCTCCATCCTGACTGTCACCTCTCTATACTTTGTTCTCTCCCCAGAACTCAAACAATTTTATTCTTATCTACAGCACAAGAACTGGAATATAAAAGAAATATACAGGTCTGTTTTAATGTAGTACTTTCTGAGGTGTGGTAATTAATAGGGATGAGTGTTATGCTGCTGGTTTGCATACAATTACTGTATGACCTCAGAACAATGTGATAAAAATTATGGCTGCTATCCCTAGCTTTGTCAGAGGCCCTGGCTTCATTAGTGAGCTCCAAATCCTTGATTTCAGGCACAATCCTGGCTTCTAATTGACTGTGAAATACAGGAAAATATCGCATATGCTAATGATTATACATTACAGAAGTCACGCATAGCTACACTGTCTTAATATTATACAGTATAAACAGTGTAGTTTAAAGTTCTCAAATTTATAATGGCCCTGCCCTCCAGCATGCCAAAAACGCCACCTAACTAATAGCACATAGTGGGGATACAAACCCACAGAAGCTGCCCACCACACACTGAGATAGTTGCACAGGTAGATTTGAAGTCAGACAGGTAATACCAGCAAAGGTAGTGGAAGAGGGAGCCCCTGAAATCCTCTCAGAAATCTAAGCATCATGTGTACAAGTGGTTATTCTGCAACTGAAAGCATACTACTGGCACATCCACATCCTTCAACCTTCCAGTAACTTTCAAAATACCAAACAAGCTACCAAGTAGAGAGGGGAGTTTTCAAAGTGCTGCTTTTCCAAGGTAATTGGGGCTAACGTTAAGTTTCTGCTCCACTTTTCAACTTTATACCCACAATTTAACAGGCACATAGTAACCTCGCAGCCTGTTAAACATGTACCTGTTTCAGTCTTGCTGCTGAAGCCTGCAGCCTGCTTGAGAGCAGCAGCTGTGAGGGCCAGACCTCTGCTCTTCCTCAGACCATGCTGCAGAACTGCTTCAAACTGGGCGCACAGACAGATCACCCTGCAGAGACAAAGACAGGTTACAATAACAAGAAGAAATGGGGTGGGGGGCAGTGGTATCATCCACTTGTCAGCACAGTTCAGTGTAGACTGCTGTGCATTTTAAACAACCCTGGACGTAGTTTGGGGTATACATTCAGATCAAATTACAACTAGTGAATGCTACGTTAACGCTCAGTTAACTCAGGACAGCACATGTCAAATAAGATATTCTGATAATATGTGGTCCAATAAATCTATTATAGACATAAAATATCTTTTATACAACAATTCACTAGTTCTCACACAACTTATCTGGATGAGCTCAGTGCTTTATTTGCGTATCCCTTTTGTCCTCAGTTCTCCAAGGCCTTAATGTGGCAGATTTTCCTAGGGTTATCCCTGCAGCTTCAACACTATGCCCCTCAACACTACACCTGTCCTGAGTGTGTGTTTTTCCTCTTTGTTAGTTCTGCCAGAGGCAAAGTTCTCTCACTGGATTTTGGAGGCCTTCTGCCCGGCTCACAACAGCAGAGGTCTCACTTTATACTGTTAGAAGGCATATTCAAGCAGGGGAATGGCAAGATCATAGGCTATATTTAAAGGGGTATCTGTGCTGAGGCCAGTTGGTCATCACCACACACTTTTTTTCACTTCTATTATTACAATGTGATGGTCTTTTCTGCTGGGTCTACCAAGCATCATGTGGGGTATGTATACATGTCACATACAATATGCAATGTTATGAGTAAACTGACCAAAATTGAACCAATTATGTAAAATAACTTTTGTTATACACAATGCAGCTCCACGGTGCAGCTGGGCTTGGTAAAGAGGAGCTATCAGACTGCCCAGAGTGATGACTGTATGTATACAAATGCAATCGGACCTCATGTACGTCATCACAGGCAGTTTCTGTATCTACAGCCCATGATACCATCAAAAGAGTCGGAAAATCCAGAGAAATCTCTGTATGCAAAGTACAAACACGAAAACCTCTTCAAGTCCTCAGGAAGCACTGCACTGAGCAGTTCTCAAAAAACATTTTCAGTGAACACAGTCCGTCACTGCGTTGACAAATGCAAAATAAAAAATAAAAAAATATAGAAAAGCTCCAGACCTGCCACCTTTAAGATGAACTTAGGAGAAGTGGAAAACTGTACTGTGGACCAACCAATAAAAATATAATTCCTTTTGGAAGTCATGGATACAGCATCCTCTGGGCTGAGGAGGAAAAGGGCCATCCATCCTACTATCGGCACACATTTTCAAAACCTATCTTTTATAAATGTTCTTCATCTACAATGGAGACACGATATTGAATCTTAAAAACTGGTACTAAGAGCTGAAAATGAGATCTGAGCAGCACAGAGTATGAATCAATAGCGTTCTCTCTCAGCATGAAGCTCTAATGAAACAAAGTTGGTACATCATTTTTCTTACATACCCACCATTAACATCATAAAGGAGAACATTCTCACCGCTTAGATATGATGGAAAGTCTTGTAAAGCTCTCAGACCAAAAAACATTTCTCCCCATTTAAAAAAATGATTTTGTTGTTTAGAAAGTAATAAACAAAGCTGGGCATATTGCCACATCGCTGTACTGAAGAGGCTAAAGCACGACAACATCGAGTGACCTGGAGCTGCACACATAAAACAAACCACCTCTTGGAATGCTAAATAAACACAGTGATAAAGCAAAAGAATTTCTGGGGAACAGGCAGCTTCTCTTACCTGCTGTCTGAGTCTGTGGCAATCTCCTTTCTTCCTCCAAAGCGGATTTGGCACTGGAAAGATATGAGGAAATGGCATTTCTTTCTTCAGCGTACGTCTGTCTGGTTCAAAAAGTCTAATAGTACATTTCTAAAATTTCAAGGCTTTAAATGGAAGACGTAGCCACGGAACACAGGTAACATCTCACACCTGATACACCTCTCCTGGCATGTGGCTACAAGAGTCCTGATTAAAGACAAAATAAATGACCTGCAGAAAATGGATTAAAGGCCAAACAGAGCTTTTGATCTGACCTTTGTGAATTAACTGGAGGTGTTTGGCTGGTGCTGCAAATCTGAGAAGGAAGCTTGTCTGAGTCGCAGCACTGATCTCAGGTTTGATATTTGCATTTTACACAGTGTCAGAGTCCAAAGTAGTTCTGATACTGTACATGCAGTTTCACTTTCCCCTCAAAGCATCACATCAAACCCAATCTGGTAGGATTTGAGCTACTAAACAGTTTTGGCACCTGTTTTTTTTTTTTCTCTCCAATAATGTGCAACCACATTACGATGTCCAGAATGTGATTTGATGAAATAGGTAAGGCCTATTTCATCAAATCACAACACATGTTGCTGGATGGCAACATGTGTTGCGTCAAAACCTGTTCTCACCGTTCAGCACTGATGATGTCATCCATCATGGGTGCTGGCTTTTGAACTGTGCACTCATAACGAGCTTGGAGAATGCCATGTTCATAAAACAAAAAAGTATTTGAAACTTTTTATGATTTCACTACACAATCATATTTTTTTCAATTGATTTATGATTTTTTTTAATGATATTATATATAGTACATGATTGAATCCTGTAATTCATTGTGCAACTAATATGATTGCAGCAATTTTTTTTTTGCTGTTGGAGTAGCTGCAGTGACCAACTCATCACCCAGAGGCTGAGCATCAACCAGGTCGCCTGGTGGGACGCAACATCTCTCCATACAATTGCAGTCTGATTTGGAGTGACTGCCATCACTCTCAGACAGCTTGGTGAAGGTTTGAAAATGACTGCCGTCTAATTTATGAACGCAGACAGACTGCAGTACGTTCCAATATATATATTTTATAAATAACTGCAGCTTTTCTTGGAAAGGGGTTTGTATTCCCGGTTATTGTACTTCGTTTATTATACACCCAACCCACATTTTGAAACTCCTTTCCACAGAAGATTGTGTTACAGAGACTGTTAATAGTGCTCAGTTTTACTTCCTCCATTGTGTTTATAGTACAGGAGACAGAAGGAACTGTAACATATTCAGACACCACAAATGTCGACCGGGAATTCAAAAAAAAGTCAGTTCCAAAGAAAAGGTCGCTCAAAACATGTCACACTTCCAATGTGAGATGATTTCCTGAAAATAAAAGTCTTAGATTATTAAAGCTCACTCAGTCTATCTGGACTGTAGCAGTCATGATGATTTACAAACACAAGCTCACATACAATATGTGAATTACTGAACACTCCTTTTTTTTTTTTCCCTAAACATTTTCACGAGGCGCTTTATGTAATTTTACGGTAATCTTATTATTATAATCTGATTATGCTGTCTCCAACATGAAGAACGTGTAACAGCAGGTAACTCACCTGCTTTACAGCATCCAGCAGCCTCTCCAGGAGGTGCTGCCTTTTCGTATCACTCTGCTGGGTGCCTGCAGAGGGTAAACACAAACAAAAAAAAGATAAAATGTCCAATGAGGAGGAAAGAAGAAAATTACATCACCATAGATTAAATTTGCCATCATTTCTTGTTACTGCATTCATTATTCATGACAATGAAGAGAGGAAGGAAATGAACTTGTGTGGCAAGTAATGGGTCCTCGCAACCAACATAAAAACAGACTTTGAAGATCTGCGTTTAAGAACTGCTGAGCTTATGGACATCAATATTAAAAAGCTACCATGAGGGTTCTTTAACCTCTAGAAGCACTGTGGAACAATGTTTTAGATTAGCTTTTTATGGACCGAGAGAATAATGAATTATTCCAGAAAAAAAATGGCAGATGAATCAAGTTTCAGAGCAGTCATTAGCTGCAGCTCTAATAATATATGCATAATGGCAGTTTTAATGCTCATTGTTCTCTGATTCATATGTATAATTTTAAATATTAATCCATCTTTAAAGTTTTCCAGCAGTATCCACAGTCATCTAAGAGCTGCCAACCCACTGGAGCAGCTCTTGGTCAAGTTCTTGCTCTGGGGCATCGCTGCGTTTGCAAAGGGATTTAAATCACTTTCATCCACCAGTGGGTTTAATGGGACTCAAGTCTGTGGCTCGTTAAACCCACACCACTCACTGGAAGCTTCAAGCCACCCAGAAATTTCCAGCATACTTCCAGCTAGTCACTTCAAAATAAAACTGTTAGGTGTTTTCCAGGTTTGTGTCACAGTTGACCTTAGCATCATGGGGTTTCCAGTTATTTACACACTGGATACATTTACATAAAGAAGATACCTGTAACACTTTCATGCCTCAGAAATCCAATTTAAATTGTGCTGGATTGCTTCATTTTCCTGTAGCATTCTTGATCTCTATCTATCGTTTCACCAAGGCTAACAAGAAAAGCCATCTGTTGAATATTATCAGCTAGAAGAACCCTAAATTAAACTTAGAAACTCTTACCAAGTTTCTGGACCATCTCTTGCATGCCTGATTTGCCATGTTATGATTTTATGGGTAACTAACAAACAGAAAGCAACCACAAATCTTACCGTTCATTCTTAGAAACAAACTCCAGTAACATCCGAGCTAAACAGTTCACCACAGATACCATTCATCCCTTGCTGTCGCTTTTAATCACACGAGGCTAGCGATGCACCGGGACCATGCTGCCTCTGTGGCCGAGCCGGACCCACCCAACGGCGGCGTGAGGACTGGTGGTCAGTCGGTGAACAGCGAGGCCTGCCGGTAAGCCGCTGGGGCTGTGTGAGTCTACCACTCTGACATGCAGGAGTTGTACACAGCCAAATAAACAGGTAAAGTGCCACAAGCACAAACCGGAGTATAATTTTAAAACAGCTAAAGGTCGTGTCTAAAGTGTGGTGGACCGTTTCGAGCAGAAAACGACTGTTTTCAGTTTGCAGCCTGTGACACTGCGAAAAAGGGAAACGGAGGACTGACATAGCAGCGCCAGGGTCACATGACAAAACACACAGACGTCATATGACAACAAAGCGCTAGTGGGAGTTGTAGTCTTTTGTTAGAAGGAATTTTAAAAACGTCTCACTTTTAAACAGGGCCGTTTCTAGGATTTTTATTATTATTGTTGGGGTGGTAGAAGGTCCCTAAATGAAACCTGGAAACTCTTACCAAGTTTCTGGACCATCTCTTTCATGCCTGATTTGCCATGTTATGATTTCCAGCCCAAACTCCTGTTTTTGGATCAGCTGACATTGACCAAACGCATACTGTAAATCCTGAAGTGTCTAGTCAAATCTCACACCAGGCATCCAAGAAAAAAAACCACATCTAAAAGCTAGATGGAGCACAATGAATAAAATAAATTATTAACTTGAGCTACAATGTAAACTGAATAAACACAGTGCTGAGTAGGAAAGCAAGACATTTACATTACACAACAGCATGGCAAAATTGATGAAGCCTACGGCCTACAAAGGATCCAATATGAGACTTACCTGAGGGCAGAACAGAGGAGAGATGAAAATTCAACATTGCCACGTATTGCCAGCCACACAGTGTTCGGTGCAGCCTACTGTATGCAGTCTCAGGGACTTAAGTCACGTGAAAGAAGTTATAGATGTAATAATCAACTTCAGCAGTCAGAAAACAACTCCTCTTGGATGTTTGACATTCACGCTGCATAACAACAAAAGTTCAATGTAGATTTTCATGGCACTGTTACTGTAACCAAAAGAATAAATAATTGTCATTTATCTCTCACTCTGTTTATTGTGTGTGCTGTCTGTTTTATGGCAAGTCAGAGTATGTGTTTAGGGAGGTAGACACAGAGCCTGTAACAATGACATGTCAAAAAGAACAATTGGATGCTTATTTATGAAACTAATAATTGTGCATTTTTAATATATCAGTAATTTTTGTCATTTTTTAACATTGATGGCTGCACTGGTTCAGAGTTTGACACTGAGATCCCCTAAGACGCAGTGTTGGTTATTAATGTAATGATTTAGTGGGAGCCTATGCTCATGTCAAACACTATATGTATATTTTATACACACACACACACACACACTGCAGTAACTTTGCACGAATCACAGTTTTTAAAATAAGTCCTTATGTATCTGACTCCTCGGGTCATGCTCTGTCTGTTTTCGCTCACCTTACCCTCCCTTTAGGTCAACTTTTTTTCTGATTGACTCACCCACATAAAAAAAGGCATTTTAAACAGCAGGTCTGTCCTCACAGCCATTAAACAAGTGACCATATTAGGGATGTACTCAATGACATCACACAAAGCCAAAAATAGAAAAAAACTTCCTGATATGGAGCGTTTACAACACTCTGATTCACCTACCTTTGGGCATGTTTACTGTAAGCATCTACCACTGTAAATGTGTACATATATATATATATATATATATATATATATATATATATATATATATATATATATATATATATATATATATATATATATATATATATATATATATATATATATATATATATATATATATATATATATATATGAGACAGAAAATAAGGATCATCATAGTAGGTCACCTTATGTTTGTAACAAAACCTTCTGTGACGGCAGATCAAACCTGTACAATGTTCAAGGGAATTTGTGTACCATTCTTCATGACACTCAATCAGACTCTGAGGTGAATGGTTTTCTTGTGGTCATCCCACGACACCTATTGGATTAAGGTTTGTGCCGCTCCAAAAAGGTCTAATTTCTTTCTTTGAAGTCAATCTGGAATCAAGTAATGTCCTAAGCTTAGCATGACCTATCACTTTCATGATGCAAAAACAAAGAATGGAGCTTTCTTGTGTTGTCAGAACTACAATATGTTTATTTTGTGCGACTTTGAAGTTTTCTAACATGAAATATTAATTTGAATAAAGGTTACCGATTTAGCTTTTTAACAAAAACTATTTTAAAAATTGCATCTTTTAATTTTCTATTTACAGTACCCACAGCCTTAAAATCTGTAAATCAGTCTTACACGAGCAATTATCAATAACAGTGACATGTCATGTAAAACACTGTTATAGTGTGCAAAGTTTACATCTTATCAGCATGATACGATCATGTGGATCTTAGCGGGACAGCACTCCATTGTTGTCTAATCATTACTTGTGCATGTTGACAGCGCAAACACAAAATCCTTTTCAACAAAAGTCAAATATAATAAACAGAGCAAAAACAATAGGGCCTTCGCACAGTTCGTGCTCGGGCCCTAATGATCCAAGTTCAATGTGTCTCGGTGTCATTTCCATTCTGCTATGCAGCAGTTCATACTGACAGCGTCTCTCTCACAAATTCGTTTGAAGAGGACGGAAGGGCACTGTCATAGATTGTAGAGAGTGACACATCTGCACTGGTGTTTGAGGCTATGTTGTCGCCTGAGGGGCCCTGTCTAACAGGTCTGCCACTCTTTCTGAATGAGTTCCTGATCCCGCTGGCGAGGCGGTCAGACACGCGCCTCACAACCTGGGTCAGTCTGCGGTTCTTCTGCTTCATCATGCCCACGTCGTCCTCCAGCTCCTCTGGTGGCACGTCGATGTTCCCCGAGTACCAGAACACCCACCAGATCAAGCTGAGGAAGATGATAATGGCCCCACCGTAAACTAACAGATCATGGATAACCAGTCCTCCAAACACCCCAATCATAATAATGAAGACACCAAGTATGTCGTGGGCCACTGCGAACCAGAATGAGCACTTGCAGCGGCCGACTCCTCCATACCGTTTCTCCATGACAGGCTCCACCTGCACAGGTGCTGACATAGTGGTGGTTTATCCAAAGAGTTTATCCAGATGTGTAAGAAATTCCAAAGCTGCGTGTTAGCAGCTGATGTATACAAAGCGCAATGAAGTCTGATCCTCACTAAGAGAAACACATAAAACAACCTGCTGTGACATGGTCAAAGTACAGTGTGCTCAAGCCATTATCAGCAAGAGCCACACCAGCTTGACTGTAGTGGATGTGTCACAGGAAACAGTTACACTCACACTGAGAAAAACAGCATTTTATATTTGACAGTAGCAAGTAATTTCCATCTTCTATTCAAGCCCCGTGGCTGATCTGTTTCCGCCTTTGCTTTTCTTTCAATATGGGGACCCACACCAGCCCCATCACCACAAACATCAGCCCCAAAGACAGGCAAGTCGAGGCTACAGAGCGGGGCGCTTCAATCACCCCTGAGTACTGGAGCAGGAAAAGTAGTGCGCCTGCAGCAGACATGAGAGAGCCCATCACCATCACAATGATAGGTTTGTGGAGGTAAGCGCAGCCTGGGCCTGCAGCAGCTGCTGGCTGTGGGTCTGGGTACGATTGCAAACTCCCATAGTCACCTGGAAATGAAGTTTCCATTGTTGAAACGAAGCCTTGTACCTTTAATTCACAGTGAAGGGAAATAATAGCCGGTGAACATCAACAGCACTCCAATTTTCTTCTGTAAATCAGTCCTGAGCCATTCTGTTCATTCAATCAGTCCATGTGAAAATCTGTCAAGAATGTAGCAACGTCCCAAAAGTCACATGAAATAGCTATATCATCTGTACGATGACCAAGTGTGTGTCTGCATGATGCATCTCTTAACCTCCTGCTCAGTAACTGGTGAACACACTGTAATTCCAGATGGGCCGCCACACCCACACAACCGGGGGAGGACAGACACCTGATGACAATATTATCACCACTCACTAGCTTGCTGTCGGGATGATCTTATTACAGTACACTTCCAAAACAAGCATGTTGTCTATTCAAATGTGGGAAAAACTGCTTAATGTCACAGATCAGGTGGTGTGTAGAATATATAATGCATATTTGAATTGTCAGACATTATTATGTTACAAAGAGATATAAAAAGGCCTCATATACTGGATATACTTTTGTCCCACATTGCATTGTTACAAGCAGGCAGCAGCTGCTCACGCTAGATATTATCCCCATTAACAATGGGGCTGTCATCTGATACAGCTGGACAGCTATCCAAGCACAGATCTGATGGCTGCGTGCACCATGAGCAAACAGTTCTGAAGGCTAATTCATGTTAGAGCACACAAATGATAGATAGATAATTGTGCCCATACACAATTATTTTGCTGCCATTTGACCAACAGATGCATCTACCATGAAAACAGAGAAAAGCTGAAAAAATTCATCTCTCCAAACCTAAGCCCACAAATATCTAATTACTTTCCTTGAAAAATTCAAAGAATTACTTGTTTTAACAGTGAAAACTCTACTAGCTTAAACTTTATACACATAAATGAGCAAAACGGCTTAACCTAGTCTTTGCATTTCTACAAAGATTTGTCAGAGAAATGTAAAAAAAAATGGTCCAGGATCTTATTAAAAGCTTAAAGGTGCAGCACACAGTATTCAGCGCCAATCAATGTGATATTTGAGAACTTCCCTTTATGTTTCATTTACAATCAGAAAGATTGTGTCTGTACATGATAGCAAAAACTTTTCATAATTAGAACATGAGGACAGCCAGTAGTTTGATTCACATATGCACGTAGCCGAGAAGCTCGGACTTCAGCACGCAGAGGGATTGTCTCTCCACTTTTAAGTGCAAAAAATACTATATTCATGTTGTATTTTAAATAAGACTTTTAAAGGCAGACTCAGGTTTGAGGGGTTGAACAAAAATATTGTATTTATAGTTGAGGAATTACACACACTTTTTATACACACACTCCTCTCCTCTTTCAGGAGCTCATTTTAACTGGACAAATTAACACCATTAACATCATAAAATCACAATTTTTAATACCTAGTCATGAATCCTTTGCACATATTGACCGCCTGAGGCATTTCAATCTGCTGACATCACCAGTGGGTTTTCTCCTTTGTGATGGTGTGCCAGGCCTTTACTGTCGATGCTCATCTTCCTGCCCTTAGCTTCATGTTCAGCAAGTAAAATGCACCAATAACTGACTCGTAAATATTCCCCACATGATCTTCAAAAACTCCTGAGAGGCTTTTTCAGTACGTTTTGGATCACTGCGCCTCTGAAATGTGGAGACCACACGTCGTGGTTTCACAGAATCCCAAATACAACTGCTGCACCTAGAACCAACAGATCTTCCACCAGCTTAATTAATGAATAACCAGGATCAGCTCCGAGTCATGTATCTAATTATAATAGAGCCTCTTTGTATGAAATGGCTGAAGTTCAACAATGAACTTAATAAAGCCGCACTTTAAGCTCAAATTCATCATATAAATGTAATTCAAATGTATTTCCATGTGTCAGTGGTCACAATATGCTGACTTACCTACAGACACAGTAAGAAACGTGTTATGAGCATTAGTTTTGTCTTTACGGTTATAAAAGTGTAACACTTGTTATATGATTTATTGAAGCAATAAAAAAAAAAAAAAAAAAGATAAGGATCAATCTGTAAAGAATTTGAACTTTATTCAATGTCCATGCTGAGGAATGCAGAGATAACCTACTGAGGATCATTTCACTTTAGGCACCTTTCTTTTTACTTTGGAGTCTGTCTTGGCTCGTTTGCGCTGAGCTTTTGTTCCCTTCTTCACTGCTGCAGGTGTGGCTGCTTTCTCCAGCTTCTTCTTTTTGGATGGCTTCTACAAGAAAGAGAGGAAATGTTTGTCTGCGATCCACTCATGAAAACCAAAACGGCCTAAATCAGCGGTTGAAGCATTCAGTTCAACTCCAGCAGCTGTGAATACGACTGACCTCCAGTTTAGGCTTTTTGATAGGCGTTTCTATGGGAACCAGCTGTGGAATTTCCTCCTCCTCTTCATCTGCTGCTTTATTTTCTTTTACCTTCTTCTCCTTTCCTTTGCCCTCTGCAGCAGTATCTGCTTGCTTTGTCTTGGTTTTCTTTTTCTGCTTTTTGGCTGCAGCTTCCTGAAATTCACACAAACTGGTTCCTCTTCTGATTGTTTCAACAAATGCAGCTTATCCACAAAAAACACTGGAGTACTAACTTGTACTCACCTTGCCTTTGGGTGGCTGGGCATATTCAACATCCAGCACACGAAGACTGCCCAGGTCTGAGTTGTAGATAGGCAGGGCCACTGATGATTGACTCTTTATGTGGATGAGTTTAATCACAGGTCCTTTCTATAAACGACAAGTCAAATCAGACATAGCAAGAAAAACGCAAATCGATACATAAATAACCACTGCGCAGCTCTCTGGATGCTAAACTAAAATGGCAAGCACTGAATGGTGTTTGTGTTGGTGCACAAAAACTCTGCTGTAGGATACTGAGAGGCACACTTCCTTTCATACACCACGCATCGAGATTATTGATTAACTGCACAAAAGGCCAGACCCAACTGAATGCGCCACCCATCATGTTTAATCACAGGCAAAATAAAAACTATTGCAGCCAATGAGTCTGTTCCCTGCTACCACTAGATGCTCACAATGTCAAACCCTGGAAATGGCCTTCTTTGGAACCAACATTGAATTTCAGTGGTGATGAAGGTTGATAAATCAGTGAATAACCAATCATAAGTATCACACGTAGCACTCAAATTCCATTCTTTTCTGCACTGAGATGCTAGACTGTTGTTTTTGCCACCAGTAGATTCATATCCTGGGTTTGGTGCAGTACATTTTGTTTGTGGTGCGTGAACCAGTTATGGGGACCGATGTAGCATAGTTTGCAAAGTACAGCTTTCTGTACTTTCACCTTCACTCACCATGCTGGTGTTCATGTTTCTGCCTGCATTCAAGCGGTCACGCCCACAATATACACTGAGATCACCTTTAGTGTTTGAGGCGGGTGAACCGTTGTCCAACTTCTGGTGCATTACTAGTAAAATGATGGCAGAAACTGTGTGGGGGTTGAACCACTCTTTTTTTGTTATCATTGCATGGGCACGGCTTTACTTTACTGAACTTTGTGGATGTTGTGGTGCAAGAACACTTGGGTATGTGACCATTTGTGTTGTGGGGACATCAGATCACTTTCTGTTGGAATAACTGGTTACTGCTTTTGGTTTGTGTGGCAGTAATTTTGCTTGAGTAATCCTGTTGGTCTGTGGCTGTTGGTTGGTCACATGTTACTGCTATGTATTCAGTGTAGCAACTTGTGTCTTCCTCCTGTAAAGACATCCACGCAGTCAGGAAGTCCACTTAAACTACTCGGTGAGCTCATTTACATTTGCTGTGTGAGGACATGTCAAGTAAAATACTTGAGCATGCTGTGCTTCACTGGATTCTAAGGTTGCCTTTTCGAGTAACTTGTTTGGTGGCTGCTGCACACTCCACTTGTTTTATAGCTTTCCCCATTTTGGATTTCAGGTCTGGGAGATCAAGGACCAGAAAAGCCTCCAGTGGGGCTTTTTCTTAATTTATTTAGGGTTCCTGGAGGAACTCTTGAGGTGTGGGGGTGTTATTCCCCTCTACAAACCAATCCACCTTGCAGTGGCAATACAAGAGATTTTGGGTGTCGCCTGAGCTTAACTGCTGATTGCCTGTACCTGATGAGGTGTGGATAAAGGCATGCCTGGGATCAGCTTGGAGGGGAGACACTACTTCTTGCCAGACCTCATCCCGCTCTCCTGACTGTCAGTTTTAGCTGAGATTATTAGATAACCTTAAATAAAACCAACATCTTATTTCAGGCACTCAGACTGAAAGCAGGGGTGACTTAGTTGGAACAGATCAGGTCAGATAGGGTGTGATAAATACAATGACCCAAATGTAAATACATGGAAATTCTCACCATACGAAGATTGGCCACCACTGTCTGCACAGCAGCCTCGATGTTTTCCACCACCTCGTCTGCAGTCATGCCCGAGTGGGCAACGTGTGCCATACTGCAACACAGGCACCATGCACCAAGTTAAATTCAAAGGTCACGGCAGCAGCACATGAAATATAAATGTGGCCATTTCTGTTTTTAATTTGAGTCAGACATTAAATATTGTGTATCAAAGTTGTAGAGACAGGCTCCACAGAAAGAGGAGGTCCATCTGGATTTACTTTGAGTTTCTATAGCACCAGCATGACCCGTATCAATAAGGGAGAATCGACAGGGTTGTACTGAGGTGCGGTTCAGATCATTTGCTGCTACTGAAAGATTTTTTTTTTAAAAGGAGAAATTCGGCATAAAAAAGGTGAAATCAGGGGCACGCGAGTAAATCTCACCAGCAGCAGCCCTTGTTGGTAACTTTCAGGCTGGTACCCTGGATGATTCTCTCGATGTCCCTGGCCAAATGCTTGCTCGTCAGGTTAACACACAGTGGCTCTCTGGCAAAGAAAGGAACAGGGTAAGAATACAACCATCGCAGCTTCACTCCCCACATGCATCAGTGAGCCTTGGCTCCCATAACCCTGTCGGTGGTTCACCATGGTTGCTTCCTCTAACCACTTTTGGCATGGAGCGCGACTCGACATGATTTTGTTTTGTTTCCATTATAATTGCGTACCACCTCGATGTGGGTGGAGTCAATATAGCGATGCGGGCAGAAGTCATTTGATGTAATTTGTAGCTCATTTCTCATCTGCCACCAAGCATAGAAACGTCTGCACTAGGGATGCCCGCAACTATTTGATTAATCGTCGCCATTGTCACTAGTCAGTACCAGTATTATCATTTTAGATTTTAACTTTTATTGAGATGCGTGTCATGAATTCTAGAACAACGAGCATCGTTAATAATGCGCCACACTTTCTAGTCACAATTTACTCATTTTTTTTTTGGGATGTTATTTTCTCATATTTCAATGACACGTAAACATCGTTTGCAGTAACGTGTTTTCATATATTTAACATCAATTTATTTTAAGTTTTTTTCTTTGTTGTCTGATTGGAGTATAACTTTCAGTGTTCATACTGCACGATTCGCACAGTTAAGCAGCATTTAAAGTGTGATTCATTACTGAAGAACACATTTAATGGTTTCAAATGCCTTTGTTACACAGTTTTTGACATTGCCCATTAAACAGTCCTAAAATTTATCTAGATATGAGTGTTTCTTAGTTTTAGACTAGTTGGTTAGTCAAATTTTTTTTCCCTTGTTTAGTCTACCAGGAAATTAGTAGCCAGGACCATCCCTAGTCTGCACCTCATCGTTAGACCACAGTGTCGGTTTGTGTGACTCCATTTCCATTGCTGTCAAGTTTTAAAAATGGTGCGTCTGATTCTGGTGAAGGAGTCGCTGGTATGACTCAGCTAGTGATGACACTCCCCGGCCAATCACCCGCCTTTGGTGGGGTGGTCATGCCGCTATCTGCCGTGGCCTTAAGTGGGGGTGATGCCACCACCTGCCGTGGCATTTCGCGGGGGTGATGCCGCTACCTGCCGTGGCCTTTGGCGGGGTGGCCATGCCGCTACCTGCCGTGTCCTTGGGGGGTGGGGTGGGGTGATGCCGGCACCTGCCGTGGCATTTGGTGTGGGTGATGCCATGGCAATGCCGCCACCTGCCGCAGCCTTTTTTTTTTTGGGGGGGGGGGGGGGGGGGGGGCTGATGCCATGGCCTACACCATAATATATTGCACATCTTTTGTAATTTAGTGTATCCACTAAGGTTTCAGACACTAATGTTTCAGTGTTTGTTAGTAAAGAATTTTACATGAGCCCAATTTTTGTATCAATTTTAACATTAAATTTAGGATTGATGTCAGCACACATTTACACAAGCTGAAATTCATTTTCACTGTTTGATATATAATCATATTTGAAAAATACATAATCCCATGAAGCAAAAGTTACTGTATACTATAAATATTAAAATCAAATATTAGAATCAAAGCATGAAGTTCTTATTTATCTTTTAACACCCACAGCAAACAAACTCTGGTATCACATGTGGCTCTTACTTTTTACTCAGGTAGAAATGTTTTCCCAGGTGTGTCGGCAGCAGGCGGCGGACGCGGTCATCAGAAATGAACAGGTCAAAGTTTTCCAGCAGGCGGCGCTTGGCCTGATACGGTTTGTACTCCGTCTTCAGAACCTTGTATGGTATGATCTGCCAAAAACAGACTTTTATGAATTTTGCTCAGCACTGATATTTATTCTACTCCACTGCGCTTTTACACTAGCCAATTCTATGTATAAACAAATTTTAAAAGGGTGTGTAAGAATGAAAACAATCCAGAAAAGTGTTTGACCACTGCTTCAGGAATAATCTGTGTATATAGCAGGGTGAAACCACAAATCACGTGACCATTCGAGTATCCTGACTCTTGTTTGGTGCAGTTTATTGGACTAGATGATTGAAGTCTGAGAAAACAAGACATATTGGCAATTTAACAAAGAGGGGTCTCAGCAGCATGTGGAAGAACCACACACAGCCACAACAGGCTGGCACCTCTTCCTCATGCTGGTCACGAGCTTGATCACACACTGCTGTGGGGTGGCATCCTATTCTTCACCCAGCAACCATCCAATCCAATAACCAACATCAAACAAGAGTCAATAGCACACATAAGCTGTTTGCCAAGTTTTTTCATGGGTGCAACCTACTCAACTCTGCAAATGCATTTTCCTTACAAATGTGGCACCCTTTAAAGGGAAATAAACAGACTTTCCAAAGGTATAAGATTTATTACCAAGAAGCATTCCTTTCTTTTAGTGCTAAGTTTAGCATTAGAAGGATCAAAGTGAATGCCATCAGTATTTTTAAATAGTGTACCTCTATGTTTCTGACTCCCCTCTCCTGCAACAGCTTCTTATAAAACCTCTGGGTCTGCTCTGAGGTCATGCTGGGCTCATCTCTAGTGAAGAGGCAAATCTCATCTGTATCCGACCGCTGGCCATGGGGTAGGGGACTAAGAACATAAAGCAGAAACACACAATGATCTGAAGGGTATGCCATTGTTAATTAATTCTTATCAGTTGCTTTTAGAGGGCAGCTCTGCTGGACTCACATGCGGATGGTCTGCGGTTCTTTAGGAATCTTCCACAGGGTAAAGAGAATGCTTATCTTCTGAGTCTCACCCAAAAACAGAGACTCGCCAGTACCCTTGGTTTTTAAGAAAGCCTGCAAGGCTTGGACGGCCTTCTTTACCTGTAGGACACATTAATTAGACACTACGATACAATACACCGGCAGCTTTCTACCCCTGTTGCAACTGAAGGGCTGTGAATTAGCTAGCTTTTCTAGCTAAATCCGTTAAGCATGCAAGGAAGCAATTAGAACTAGTAGCTCATTAGCAGATATAGGATTACCGAATACTGTAATCTAAACTTATTTTATTCGTGATTAATTCAAATTAATTCGAAATGGGTCAAACTTTTACCTGCGATCGGTTCAACAAAAGTTCTGTTTTTTCAGCCATGCCGCCTGCTTCACGTGTATAGTACCGCGCATGCGCTTTCTCGGTGCGCTACTACGTCATATTATGACGTATATTTTGGTTTATTTATTCGTATTATTTATCCTACGAATGATTATTGGGGCCACATTGAGAAAAAATTTTTGAACATAAACTCAATATTTCGAGAAAGGATTGTAGGTGGTCAGTGTGGGCCATGCTTGGTCCACTGTGATCATCACAGACAGAATAAAAGTTTGTTAAAAAATACATAATTTCTTTTATAATGTTTGCTGTCATCATTTACCCAACTTACATTTTGATTTTTTAAATCTAATTATTCAGGTGCAATCTGACGGACAAAATGCATGAGACAGAAAGTGACGGTAAAAGTGTGGAGAAACGGCTCAGACTGAGTTTGACCAGTGTTTTAGACCGCGGGGGGCGGAGCCACCCTCATGTAAGTTTATTATTTAATAAAAGCTGTTTTTGCTACAGTGTATGACAGTTCCGTTTAAGACAATTTAATTGTTTAAATAATTATTCAGTAAAATTTAATCTATTGATGGTCAGATCAGTTTATTCGCTTGCGAAAGTCAGAAAAATCGAAATTGGTCCGAAAAAATAAATGCCGCAAATTCGTCCTGTAAAATGACGCGGTCGTTGTGAAATGCTGCATCAAGAACAGGCGACTCCGAAAAATATTTTTAACGCACGAAATTTACCCGTCCGGTATCTAACAGCCGTTAAAGGCCTTTACTCGGTCTGAACCTGTGATCCTGATCTGTTTGGATTCTCCTGCTGTGCAAGTGGACACCCGTCATAGAGCCTATGATCACCGATTTAGGTTATTTTCATTGCTTTCCGGAATAATACCGTGGTCTGGGTTCACATTAAAAATGGGCGTCCGGGGGGGGGGGGTGTCACGTGAGTCTTCCTCCGCCAATTGGAAACATTATCAAGTGATGACGCTAATAAAATGGAGATTAAAAGTTTCTAATATAAAAACATTTAAAACGAGAGCTTAATGCTGCAGAAAACCATCAATCTGTAGATTAACGAAAAGTGTACACAACTTACTATTTAAACGGATATTTATATGAACAATATATCCCTAATGTAAATATGTGCTACAAATCAAACAAATACACCTTTCCGTTACAGCTTGATCTTTTATTTTCCATTTAGATTATGTAACAACTGTGTGGGTCTGTCCGTGTGAGTGTGTTTATCCTCGGTTCATCAGAGTAGTATGTGAGCTCAATCCAATTAAACCATCTCATGTGGAGAGAGACCAAACTAAACATTCTGGCACAGCAATCCTTCAAACCAAATAAAATATCCTCTGGACATAATCCTGCTCTTAAAAAGGGAGATGCACTTAAGCAAATTATAATTACAGGCTAACTCTGTTCTTGTGCAGGATATGAAATCATTCTGGAGTTTGTTTGTTTTTTCTTCCCCAAACTCAACAACACTGCATCCATCTCCATTCAAAAAACAAATGGCGCGGCCGGCCGACTGTATGGTCAGGCCTGGGAGTACAGAAAAGGGGGGGTGTGTAGCTACATTAGTGGCATAGCTGAGCTCTCAATATGAGAAAGCTGACACACTGGACTTGGTCTCTCATTTCATATGGTTCACCATAAAAACTGATTCAGTCATATTTTCTTCATTTGACATGTTTTATTCTTCTTCCCTCCTTTTTGTTGTTGTTCATCTCTTCAGCATAGTTGTGTGTAAAGAGAGAATAGCTGTTTGGGTCGGCTCTAGCAGCGTTTCTCCTCTGGGAACGAGTGGAAGAACTCCATGCATGCTGCCACTGTTGCATTTAGTCCTTTTCTGGCACCAGCTTCAGCACTTTGCCAATGGCGATAGTTTTGCCTGGTGGTATCAAGAGAAGTGAGGGACAAAAGATGCCTGAAAACAATCCGGCTAACTACAAGCACACAGGGTGTTCCTTACCTTCGTCTCTCAGTGTGAATCGTCCCATCTGAGGGAAGTCTTTGAAGGTCTCTAAGCAGATGACTCCTGCTGCCCGGAGCCTGGCGATACAAACCTGGTCCTGCTTCACAAAGCGCGGTCGTGTTTTGCTTTTCTCTCCTGTCTTCTTGTCCACCAGACAGATTAAGGCCTGTGTTCCGAGTTAGACAGGTTTACCCACAGTCCAGTCAGACCAGGTGCCAATCAGTAAACACCCAGCAAATTAATAAAATAATTAAATAACTAATATGTAAGACCAACAGCTTGGGCAGGAGAGCAGTGACTTACTGTAATTTGCACTTCTTCAATGCAGGTGTGGATGTGAAGGACTGCATTGTAACCAGGACAGATGATGGATTTGTGCTCAATGATGACGATCTAAAAAAAAAAAAAAAAAAAAAAAAGAAGAAGAAGAAAAAAGAAAAAAGAAATGGAACATAAACCTTTCAGAGAATTTTAAAATCAGAAATCATGGCGTGTGACCACAGTTTGCTGCTTCCCAGAACTGAACGCTTGTCTTTTCTAGAAGAAGTCAACCTCTAAACACTCTGGGTGCATCTGATTAGATGCTCTGCTGAGCTATGTGGTCCCTTATTTCAAACTGTACCAATCAGGTGGCTCTGTATGAAAACACTGTGCAAAGGTCTTGAGTCAACCCTCGTGTTTTTATATTTTGCTTCTAAGCAGTTAGACTTTCTTGTCATTTTTCCAATTGTCTTGAGCAACAGTTCTCCGGGGTTTCTGAAGGCTGCCATTTCACTCATTTTGTACCTGACCATTCTCAGAAGAATGATTTTTTTTTGTTTGTTTGTTGAAACACTTAACACTGACATATGAATCATTCAAGCATAAAAAAGGCACTTAACTCAAGAGATCTTTAGACACTTTGTTACTTGACTGTTGCAAAAGCACATAATTTGTTCCCATTTCTTTAGATGAATATAAGCAAAACACCATAGATAACACAGTTTGACAGACATAAACTTGGCATATCTTGGCATGGTGTGTAGTGAATTCTTAAAAAAAAACTGAGTAAAATGGACAAGTGGAGGATAAAAGAAGAAGTGGCAGGCCTAAAAAACTATCTACAGCAGATGAAAAATGTCTGAAAGTCATGTTCTTAAGAAATAGGAAAAAATTCAGCAAAGACCTGACACAGGACCCGAGAGATGCATCCGGCCCTTCAGCTCATCCATCTACTGTTCACTGAAGCCTCATCAGAAATGGTCTCAGTGGAAGGGTGGCTGTCAAGAAGCCATTCTTAAGGAAGGTAAACGTGGGGGTTATTCCACCTCAAATCAGCAAAATTTCACAACATTTTCTGCATGATTATATTATATATATATATATATATATATATATATATATATATATATATATATATATATATATATATATATATATACACACACACACACACACACAATATTTCTTCATTTTTGTAACTATGGGTTTCATGTTAAAAAGTATTCTATTCAGAAACTGTCACTAGTTGTCTTTTGCAATTTATTTATTTTTATGTACTTTTGAGCCCAGACCTCAACATTATTGAAGCAGGGTGGGATCATCTTGGCAGACAACATTTAAAGGAGAGCTTTGAATGTCCTTCAATAAGCTTGGAGAACTATTTCTGAAGACTGCTTAAAGAAATGACAAGAAAGAAAGAAATTACAAGAGAGTTCAGGCTGTGCTGAAGAATAAAGGTGGTCAGACCAAATATTGGCTTTGAAGCTTGTTAGAAATGTACAAACTTAATTTTTGCCTTATATACTGTATTTCCATGTATGTTTGCAGATGTTTCAATAATTACGACACACATTTCCTTGCAAAATATAAAGAAATGACGTGCGACTCAACAGTTTTTCAGAGTACTGTATGAGATGCAGCACAGAAAAAGCTGGACCAAGACACACATTGAGAATCCCAGCTGTGCACAAACACAACCAAGCAATGACACAATCAAGAAAAACCAAGCTTTCCAGTGTTTGTTATCTTAACTCCAACCCAGCCACGGGGGAGCCACAATACTTGTAGTGCTGGTCCCTAGTACAGATAAATGGAGAGGGTTGCATCAGGAAGGGCATCCAATGTCAAATCTTTGCCAAATCAAATATGCGGATAACTAGGAATTGGTAGTGGGATCTGAGTGTGTCCAGATTGGACAGGATTAGAAATTAATATATCAGAAAGACAGCTGAGGCTGAGCGGTTTGGAGACAAAGTTGGAGAGGAAAAGCTGAGATGTTTTGGACATGTGCAGAGGAGGGATAGTGGATATACTGGGAAAAGGAGGCTGAATATGGAGCCGCCAGGCAGGAGGAAAAGAGGAAGACCACAGAGAAGATTCATGCAGGTGTGCAGAGAGTTGGTGTGACAGAGAAGGATGCTAGGGATAGGGTGAGATGGAGGCAGATGATCTGCTATGGCAACCCCTAAAGGGAGGAGCCAAAGGAAAAGAAAGAAGTTATCTTATCTTTGAAAATATCTCCCAAAACTGCCTGAAAAATGTAGCTTAAGGAAGGCGTTCCCAGGCCAGCCGAGAGAAATAATCTCTCCAGAGTAGATTGACTGGTAAAACAGCAGCTTCGCTTTCCTGCTCAGCTCCCTCTTTACCACGACACACCGGTGCACTGCAGACGTAGCCCCAATCCGTCTGTCAATCTCACTTCCATGCCATTCTCCCGTCACTCGCAAAGACCCCGAGATACATAAACTTAAACACATTCTTAATGAGTTTCCAGATTCGGTACTTGCACAGGATGCTACTGATCTGCTATATCTCAAGAACTTGAGCTGACATACTCAGAATAAAAAGCAGTAGTTCGCACCTGTGACCCCTCAATGCAAAACAGTGTGTATGCTAAGATGTTCAAATGAATGTCTTGACATTCATTTGAACATATGTATTTTCAGGCCGTAAGGTAAGCATTTTACAAAGTACACATGAGTACACATTACTCAAGTACACATGAGTATCTTTTTGTCCGGCAAAAAGTCTTATTTTATAAGCACAGGGGAAAAACTGTGTCTGTTCAACTTGTCCAAAGCAAGCTCCATCATACAAACCTGCAATTAAGACATGCTAGAAAAATGTGTCTCTTAGAGTCTTATGGAGAAATGCCTCATTTTGAATATTTATTTCTGCTGACCTGTGTAGACTTCCTGTGAACACACAGTCATGAAACAGACTGGTGACTGCCTCATAATAGAGCCAACCTGCAAAAGGATGGGGGTGCAACCACTCCTACAGAGAGGCTAGAGATACTCATCACAGGAGCCTGCAGTGAGGAGTTTATTTTTTGGAATCAAATGGAATAAATGGGATCACACGTGGTTACCTTAACCTCCAACTTCTCCCCATAGTTAATGACTCTCAAAGTCAGGTGTTGGAAGCCAGAATTCAGTAATCATTCGGTCTTTACCTGCGCATCAAAGGTGCGACCAGAGTGGCAGAGGTTGTCGGGGCTGCAGAGGATAAAACCAGGAAGGATTTCTTCCTCCTCTATGCCCTTCAGCCTCAACTTTAGGTTCTCCCCAGGACTTGCATCATCTGTCTCCACATCATCGCTCAGCAGGCTCAATACCTCCACCGTGTGCTGGAACACACACACACGCACATAGCTATATGTGAATGTTGTGAATAAAGACAACATTTTTGCATTGAAACAGCGTATATGACTCGTGCTGGAACTGAAGTGAAATACTTGTGGTTACAGGATCCTCTTTCAAGCTTGAAAGAGGACTCACCCTGTTTGGCATCATGACCAGCTGCTGGGCTTTACTAATGGATCCAGACTCCAGCTTTCCAAGTATAACCGTACCCATATCCTGCAAACACATGGTGAAAGGGATCAAGAAAACCCAGAGTTAGAGTTAGCAATTATTCACTAGTAAATCAACTGTAGATGGCGTTGTTCTGTTGTATGGGACATGTGGCCAAGTAACATTTGTCATATATATATACACACACACACTTTTACCATGGGGGACGCTTACATCAGATATGACCAAAATTTCTTTGGCGTGTGTGAATAATCCCTGTGAACACAGGAGCTCCACCCACCTGCTGTTCAAAACTCCTATTTGCGAGGAGCAGCCAATCCCAGGAAAGTTGGCTTAAAGGGAAGGTGGGTGAACTGAGGGGATGCACTGTGGTCCAGTACAATATTAAGGATGATTTTGAACTTTGAATTATGCATAGCTACTCTAGTAGTGTCCAAGAATAAAAATATGGAGCAGGCTCCCTTTAAACAGCCAGTAAATACATTCCAGTCCAAAATAATGCATTTCTTCAAACTTTCAATCAGTGGTCCAGCACATAGTTGTTAAAAAAATATGGGCTCTTGGAAGAATGCAGCTCGCTGCATAAGATCTGATACTTTTCTACTGGCACTGAAAAAATGAAATCATGACTGCCAGCTTCCAGATGCCACCAAAATAATGAGGGTAACTGTTTTATCCACAGCTGAAAGGTTGAAAGCTGTATCAAAATCTTGGCAGTCTTGCTGACCATTAGTATGCAGCATCCAGCTGACTGAACCATAATCCCATTAAATCAGGAGAACACCAGTTGAGGCTACTTAGTCATATAACTGCTACCTAAGGCTCTTACGCAATCGCTGGGCAAGAAAGACAACAGGATAAAGACAGATGATGACATATGAAGAAAGGAGAAAGCTGATGGTCAGTTTTTGTTTCAAAATAACTCAGTCCCAACAACACTTATGGTATGTGATGAACAGCTTCCAACAACTAAACCAAGCTGAGCGCCAAGAAGCTGAAATATCTCAAAAAGGAATGGCTATGCACAGGCCTGTGTGTGTGTGTGTGTGTGTGTGTGTGTGTGTGTGTGTGTGTGTGTGTGTGTGTGTGTGTGTGTGTGTGTGTGTGTGTGTTCTGGGAAAATAATTCAAGAGGAAGCAAAATGACAAACTGACGAGGGAGCAAAAAGGATTTTGGCAAAGTGAGCACAAACCAAAAGAAATTTTACACCCACTCATCCTCTGAGACCGGTGCTGTGCAAAAGACAAGCTGCCAATGGTTTCTGTTTTCTTCTTATAAGAAAAGAGAATCAATGGCTTTGAGATGCTCACCTTGTACTTGTCTACGATAGGTAGTCTGACAGGTCCGTCACTTGATCTGGTGAAGTTTGGCAAACTGTCCAGGTGGGCAATAAATGGCAAACCCCTGTTGAGAAAATTAAAAATAAAAATAGTAAACAGTAAAACTTTCTATTGCAGCAAGCATTTGGTTGATACCAGACTTCACACAAATTGATGCATAAACAAAAGTTGTGCAATTTTAAAGAGGACCTGCTATGTTTTTCATTATTTATATGTACTGTTAAACTGGTGGATGCTCATATTAAACAAAGCCAAAGTTTCAAATAATGACATGAACCTACAAATGCGAGTTAAATATTCAGATTAAGATCGATTCTGATTGCTTTAACTGCTCAGTTTCAGACCATTTTTTCAGCTCTTAGATCTGTATGTTATGAAGGCTGAGTCCTCACCCACCTGCTGTTCTTTTTAATTGCTAAGGACTCAGTCACACTAGAGTAAAAAGAGGATGGCACCCTCCTTGCAACTAGCAAAAATCAGTGGTTGTGCTGAATTTTTTTTCGCTTTCAGTGAGGGACCAATTGCACGGTTTAACTGGTTTTAACTGACACAAAGTCTGATATAAAATAAATAAGGATTACTCTAAACTACTCTAGTACAGTATAACAAAGAAATATGGAACACAGTATGATAGGTCCCCTTCTTCGAGTCAAACAAATAATAAGTCTGGCCTCAGAGTTGTGCTCGCCTTTGTATTTCATGCATGACCAATAAGCAAAGTCAGACCAGAAGGTGAAGGAGTGTGAGCTGAAGCTGCGTTGACTCTTTCTTCACAGTGTTGCCTACTTATCCGGCACAGCAACTACTTCAAAATCACTGTTAACTGTCACAAAGACTATTAAATTAGTAATGGTGACTGTCAGTTTTAATCAAGATTATTATATTGTATGAGGCGATTAAATTAACTGATTGAGGCAGTGATGAGAAGGATGACAGGGAATACTTAGTATACCATTTATGAGTTTAAAGTTGGCAGAGATGATATAGTGTTGTGGATTTTTTGGCACTGACTGCTCTATCTGGTGAGATCTCACTTTTTTTTTTGAAAGGTTTAGACCTGGTGGAGCCCTTCAAAGCACAATGACCTGACTGTGTTCTGTTTGGAGTCTCGTGTTCTGGCTCTGTGAAGGCTTTCAAGGACAGCCTGGGTGCTTTTTAACAGTGCAGAAGCTCACTGTGTCCCATTATCTCCAGGGAGGTTATAATGAAACATCTATGCAAGGATAAACCTCAGAATGGGGAATGACCCTTACACAATTATCATAATAATATAATCAGTAGTGCCCCACATATTGTTGTTCATTATGACTATTACTATAGTCAATGCCATTTCTTTTGGCAATAGTGATCATGATTATTTTTGCAGTAATTAGGATTTTGGGTACTTTGGAATTTATTCATGAATTTTTTATTCATTTTATTCACTTACATACTTAAATTTCTGTCTTTAACTGTATTTTTCATTTCTTTTAAAAGGGGATATGTTCAAATATTAAGTGATTTCTTTCTTTCTTCCCCTTTTATCATTCCACACAAAACATTTACTCACGGGCTTTGTGTCAGCTACTAATCTGCATATCTATGTAATTTATCCCTTTGTTGTCTTTCTTTTTGATTTGCCTTCCTGCAAAGCACTTAGCGTGCATTTTTAAATAAACTGTCACACACAAATAATGGACCAAGCCACACACTCATTATTGTATGCTCTTCATTTGGCAGGAGAAGAGCAGATTTGAAATACAGACTTCACAACTTTGGTGTGAAATATATCTGAATGCCCTCAAAGAGCCGACTTACGTGTACCAGGGGCATTCAGGTACAGGGTCCTTGAGGTTGGCACCGGTGAGGCCAGAGCAAGGCATGAAGTGGATGTCTTTCTTAGGGTTGAAGCCCACCTTCTTTAGAAATGGCACCAGCTTCTCCTTACACTCCTCATACCTGCAAGAAGTAAACAAAAAAGACTATTTACCCATTTAAAAAGAACTATAAATGAACAGAAATAAAATCAGTTACTGAAGCACACCTGGTGATATTTTGAAGCCCAAAATAACTATTAACACTGCATGGTTTTTTTTCTTTTTTTTTATATAAAATCCAACATAAACATTAGAATTCATAAGAAATCCACTATAAATCAAGCCCCCTTTTCACCTTTCTAGGCTCCAGTTGACAGTGGGGTCATCCATCTTGTTGATGAGGACAATGAGATGTTTAACTCCTGCTGTTTTAGCCAGCATGGCGTGCTCCCGCGTCTGTCCACCCTTCTCAAATCCCGTCTCAAACTCCCCTTTTCTTGCTGAAATCACCTTGTAAAAACCAATAGGCAGAGACAAATATTTAAAGGATGTCTTTTTTTTTTTTTTTTTTTTTTTGAATCAACCTGTGAAGCAACTTGGTGATGTGTTTCAGAGGTTCAGGGGAAGTCAGGTTTTGTGCCATGTTTGTGTGAGTGCAGAGCCGCCTCACCAGGACTGCCAGGTCAGCTTGTGATGCCCCACCAATCATGTTGGGGACAAAGCTCTTGTGTCCAGGAGCATCGAGGATGGTGAAATGTTTCTTCTCCGTCTCAAAGTAAGCTCTTCCAACCTCAACTGTCTTCCCTTTGTCTCTCTCCTCTTGGTTTGTGTCCAGAGCCCACGACAGATACCTGCAACAACCATGTTTATTCGGTCATGTTTTAGAAAAACATGCATATGCCACAAACAAGGCGAATACGATCAATACATGTGCCGTATTTACTTGAACACGTCTCATATAATTCCATGGTGATCAGCGGATGAGTGACTCACCATGTCTCCCTGTTTTTTTCTTTCGCTTCTCTTTCATATTTTTCCAGGGTTCGTTTGTCCACCATTCCAGTTAAATACCTTTCAATGAGGGCACAAAGAGAGGAAAAGTTAAAAAAAACAAACAAAAAAACCTGCAGCCAGTGCAAGTGGGTTTGAATTTTTGTTCAATCCGAGACAGTTTGGGAGACAAAAGCTTTAACTGGTAGCCATACACAACTGATAACTCACATGATCTGTCCTCCGATCGTTGATTTCCCAGCATCTGGTGAATTCAAAGTGCAAATATTTTTCAATTAACACAACCTTCCATAATCATCCTTAGATGAGAAAGCATAGAAACACAAACAAATACAACGCACCAACGTGACCAATGAAGACCACGTTAACATGTTCTTTCTTGGGCGCATCAGGCGGTGCCGGAGCCACTTTGGGCATGGGCATCTCCTCCTCTTCCTCCTCCATCATCTCTTCATCCTCTTTCCTTGAAGCCCCCCCCTCCTCCACACAGGCTCCCCCAGACCCCAGGTCAGACTCCTGTCCTCCACCTCCTTCATCTCCCCCTGGCTCCTCCTTCTGCTCCCACGTCTCTTCCTCTGTGGTCATGTCTGCCTCTGTGCTTCCATTCTCTACTGGAGCTGGAACCACACATTTTGTACATTTCTAGTTATGTAACTCCACTGTAATAACCGGCATTGTAGAGACAACTTGGAGCTGTTTTTCATACACTGGGAGGAACTTTAAAGTGCTTGAAAGTTAAAAGAGGCAACATTTTTGTTTTTCATGACATACGACTGTGTGATAGAAATAAAAATCAGAAGTAACTACTGACTTATTGTAGATCCTGAACTTCATTCAAGCTGATGCAAATCTTGCCAGTTCTTTTACCACACAAATCTTTTTACCACATTTGCACAAAGATTTGAAAAGGGATCCCCAGTTGGATCACGCAAAAAAAACTTCAAAGACAGGGCTCACCTCCCATTCATCTACATCTCCTGCATCTACATCTCCTTTACTCCAGTTATGCTATGTAATATGTACTGTAATACTTTCCAAATAATCTGAAAAGCACCGTATTGCTACATCTCCATGGTCTAGTAGTCTTGTCCACTTCATGAAAACAAAATCAATGTGATGTTCTGCAATGCAAGCATGTCAAAAATAAATAAATCAGGAACAAGAGTATCCTGAAATCTGCTGTGGCTTGCAGAAGAAGCATCTTCCCATGGCAACACACAAATAAGCCTCCCATTTCCGTAACTATGAAATTATGCGGCCCAGCAGTCATGCACAATGCCTATTTTCTTCTCAGCCCTCTTCATTTATAATCAGCTGACTTTGTAGGCAGTCTCATCAAGCTGTAATTATATTTTGAGACATGTTCAGAGACGTTTGAAGGGACAAATATTACAACAATCATCTCCACGAATATGTCGGCAGGAAATGTGACAAGAGCAGGTCACCGCAGAGCCCCGCTCACTTATCTGCCCTTATGTACACTACATCTGGTCATTTGGCTTTGTTTTCCGGTCTCATTTGCTCTGATCCAGCTGTAGTGCTCAGCCTCTCTTTAAAAAAACGTAACAAAAATCAGTTCTCCGTAACGCAAATAGAGGCGCACGACATCCCGGCATAAGGCCAAATATGCGAGGCAAATTAAACTTGGCCAGAACAAAGTTAATATGTTCCTAGTGTAACCAAACACACTGCAATGACACGCAGCATGCCAGGGCCTTGGACAGGCAAAGCTTGACACATACGTATTACAGCATGTGCCAGTAGGTGGTCTATTTTAGGCAGGGCCAAGTGAGGTTGCATCACATTCTACCTAGGCCCATGCACGTGGGTTATTACCAATGACAGAAAACCAAATATGGCTCAGTTAAAGTAGACACTCATAAGTGAGCATCCAAGCTTTAAAAATCACGAGGTCTGCTGTGACACCTTAAATCTGGATGTTAAGTTATCCACACCTGAGCCTGCATCTACCTCCTGAACCTCAGCCACTGTTGTAACTTAATGAAGTGTGTATGTGGTGCCTGGAGTACACTGTGGATGCATACCAGCTGTTTCTGACACCTCCATACTGGCAACTGGATCAGGGGTACCTTAAAGATAAAAAACACATACTTTCATAACTATTAGAAATCATGGGTTATGCTTACATTTTGTTGTTGTTACTGGGTTATAAATTAGCTATTGCGCCACAGCCGCGCTTGTTCCGACTTGTTGATAAGTTAGAGGGTATGCTATAACTGTGGTAGTGGCTGGGCTCAACACAGCGAGTTAGACAGGAAAGCTAACTTAGCTGGATTAGCACGCAAGCTAACTTCCCTCCAGCTGTCTGCCATTTAACCTACCATCTGAAGCCGGCATTTCTGCGGCGCTGGCTTGAAGGAAGCTTGGCACAAACACCGGAGCATTAACGTTGGGGACAAACGGCTTGGCGTTGACATTAAGGGCGGCGAAGGCGGTTGGGAGTCCCGCCGCGGTAGCAGGGGCCTCGGCATCCTCTTCCAGCTCCCACGAATCCGGGGCTGTGTCTCTCGGGTCCATCGCTGCTTTTTCCAGAGTTGACAGGCTTTCCACCACCGCGGAAGGCGGGTGTTTTTTGTGGCTCCGTTCAAGCGAGTTTAGTTGCTGGTGTGTTTCAGACTCTTAGCAGCACCCTCGGTGAAGTTGCCATCGCTTTGTTAAGCCGTGCCTTGACAAGCATATGGATCCCCGTAGCTGACGAGAAGTGGTGCACGGCAGCTACACGGCCCTCATACACCGCCAGAAGGCAGCACCGGACCTGCTTAACTAGGCTTTTTTTCTCAGCAATTAAAACCGAACTATAAACATCACAAATATGATTTTTATTCTTTATTAAGTTCATTAAAATCTCTCAAACACAGAAACAACACAGCTGAGTAAAAACAATACAGTCGTCAAAAAGTACAGCGGTATAAGAAAACTTACATAAGGTTAATGAAACATTAATAAATAAACTAATTAAAAATACAAGGAATAACTTGACAGGTGAGCAAGGAACAGTGTTAATATATACATCTCATTGCTTCCTTTTATTATACTCTACTCTTTGGCATCAGTAACTCCTCCAGCAGAGATGGCAAAGGTGGCCTCATTCTCAGGCATATCAGGACTGCAGGAAAACATGAAGAGATGCATGAATATAGCTGCTTTAAGACTAAAGGCCTTTACACACCAGATGTTTAAAATTCATATGCAAATGTTTTGAAAAACTCAACGTGTTCAGTGTGTATATAGGTTACACGACAAGATCGCATTTGAAAAATTTGGAATTTTGTGTCGTTTTTTTCGCAACATGCTCTGTGTGTAAAGGCCTCAACGCTTTTCACCTTTTCAGGCTTTAGCCACAGATAGCAAGGTATCATGTATCAAAGTCCTCAGTAATTAACCTGATCTAAACTATTTTTACTGAATCCCTTTACTGCAGACCCACAATACATATTAATATGAGAAGCTGAAATGTGGTGTAGGTAAATCCGCCTATGTTTATCCCATCTAATGGATTCTGAATGACTTGGATACAATATGAAATTCCCCTTGAACTGCTAAATACCTGTCAAATATCTTAGCAATTCTCATCTCCCCGCGCCCTTTCCTCAAGCTGATGCGTGTGGTGGAGGCGTGGGCCAGGATGTGCCCACCAATTGGCTTTTTGGGATCAGCTTGAAATCTGAAATGGGTAAGAAAACATTAGAACATCAGTGTTTCTAGCAAAAAACCTGCCATTTGTTAGAACGAGGGGTTCTATCTTACGTCATTCCTGCTCCAGGATCAGCTGTCATTTGGTTGGTAATAAACACAGCTACATTGTACTCTGAAAAAAAAAAAAAAACACAGATCAAAGTCAATAAAAAAATCCTCACACAAGTGCCATTGTAAGAAAATTGCAACTTTCACATTGTATCATATGACCTCATAATAAGAAAGATGTTAAACAGCCCCTGTCAGGCATGCAGTCCCTTTCTGTTACTCTGACATACCATCTGTAGCCTTTTTCACACAATTTATATATTTCTCTTTCATCAAAATGAAGCCAGTTCTTTAAACTTGCATTCTATCTGAAGGTCACCAGATGGCGATAGCTGTGGTTGCCAAAAGACTTCTGGTCCTACGGGGAAAACAACTGATCTGACCTCTGTAAACACTTTCCTGCTGAGTTCATGGGCTTAGACACTCATTTTGGATCATACTGAATCAAAAATTAAGTCTATTTTGCAAATTTTGTGAAATCACAAGTCATTAACCAATGAACATGCAGCTTCACAGTCAGACCCAGCCCTCCTCATCACATCTGTTTTTTTTTTGCAGTGCTTATCTCGAGGCTTCAGAACAGAACTTCACAAACCAGTGGGTGATCCTGACCCATCCTGTCTCTCTGTTGATCATCATTTATCCTAAATAATGATGTCATTGCTGTTATGTTACGCGCATACAAGTGCATGACGCTCACTTTGGAAAAGCTTATGTATGGCATCTGCTGCTGTTCAATGATGAATATTTATAATACATTTTTGGACTTCTAGAATCAACAAACCCCCGTTAGATACTTTTAATAACCACTACTGGTCGAGTCCTTTTAATGTGACCTGTTACTGCAGGAAAGACTTCACTGTAAAGTCGCACTTTATAAATGTGTACATGCTATATATCTGTAATAGATGAAAAATCATAGCTCAAAACACTGACGCATGCATGAAAGATGATTTTGGAGAGGTCTGTGAATACCTTCAACAGCTAAAGTTTTGTGAACTAGGCCACATCACTCTGTGATGTCTCTGAACCAGTGCTGATGTTCAGTGTGTAAAGGAGCAGCTTTGAAGCTTCAGTGAGATTAGGCTTGGCACAGTGAGACCTGATAGAAACTGAAAGCTCTTGCTTCATGCAAATTTTAATTTTCCTCACGTTACTGCTGTTTACACCAGTCTCTAAAATAATCATATCTTTTAGCAAGCTAAGCACAGCAGTCCTTGCACATGTCTATCTGCTCTTCTTACAGCATGGATTTGGATTGGTGCAGTGTTAATAGTGATACATAAAAGTCACTAGGTCAGGAAATTGATCATTTGCCATTTGCAGTCAACCACCACAAACCTCTGCAAGCACGTCATGTAAAAGATGAAAGGCGCAGATGTTTGTGGCTTTAATATTTATATACAAAAACAAAGAATCCTGATTCAGACCTTCAGAGATTTTCTGCAGCCTTGAAAGCATCTGGGCCAGTTTCTGCTGCCGCTCAGCAAGCTCCCCTCTGCCAGAGAAATCTACTCTGAACAAAGCCATGATGGAGTCGATAATCTAACAATGAGGAGCACACAAGGAGAGTGAAAGGTTGGAGACCAGGAAGGCTGGCTTTTAGCTGTTTTGCCAGTTGTTGTTCTCCACCTTGACTAGCTTTACAGTTTTGATGATTATAACTAAAATGAGGAGAAATGCTCTATTACTCACCAACAGTTTGAACACTCCTCCCTCTTCATGAAATTTGGCTGCTACAAAGTCCAACAGCTCCATCTGATGTTCACCTGCAGAAAGAACAGAAATCCCTTCAAGAACTGTTTTTTTCAGAAAATGCTATAAAAATGTCAGTCCAAATAAACTGTAATGGATGTTCGCACTAGTGTAGGCTCGGGCGTAAAGCACATTGTCCAGCACTGCATCATGGTCCACATTAAACCTGTCAGCGATGTCTCTCAGTCTGTCTGGGCGACTGAAATCAGACGAGCACAAGTCAAGGAGAATGGGAGACAGATAGCCATTATCATTACATGGCAGCGTTTCAGCTGACAATATATATTTCTGTCAAATCTATGCCCATTATAAGGATACAAGGTGTTCTCTGTGTCAATGAAGACGACTTTTCCGCCTGAGTAACCGTCCTCGCCTGGCAGCTGAGCAGTGACTGAACAACAAAGAAACACGTTTCATCACAGATGTGATGCTTTTTTTAACTAGTCTGGACCAGGAAGCTAAAAAAAAACAAACAAAAAGAAAAAGTCTCATTACTCACCACAAAGTGTGTGAGACAGCTGGGTTTTTCCTGTGCGGAACTCTGGAGGATGACACAACACAGCATACTGAGTGTCAACTGATGGATTTGAAAATAGACATAAAGACAGGAAAACATCATAGTGGAGTGTGATACAGGGGAGTGTCTCCTCACCTCCAAAGGCCTCTGTGATAGCCATACTCTCTATGCCGCCACCCAGCAATTTACTGCAGACACAGTTCATATGCATATGTAAAAGCATTTTCCTCGGTATACTATTTGTACAAGCTGCGATGTTTTGTGTATTCTTTGAGTACTATACATAATCGAGCATATGAAATAATGGTATATATATTATTGATAAACACCAACTTTATACTTGGGGTGTTTCACAGATCCAAATGGTGTGTAGAATGTTAAGTAAATGCCCACGATCCCTCTTTTGATCTGTGTGGATGTAACTGGTGATAAAAGTCATTTTTTGTTCTTTGGTTTAAAAGTCTTCATCACTAAACTAATGTTTTTATTGGTCTCATCATCCGGTTAATAGCATATGCATGTGTGAAGTATTCAGGAGTTAGTATTCCCTAATTGGATCACTGACTTCTGTTTGACGTGTGGGTGTGAACATATACAGTACCAGTGTCCAAACTTTTGACTGGTGTGTGTGAGTGATTATATGAACACTGTTTTTGCGCTTGATGAACATCATTTGGACATAAACATTGTAATGGTAAGCGAAATAGCGTACTAAGGTTTTAATAACCTTTTTTTTTCCTGTGCACCTGTGATTAATTCCGGTGTGCAGACATTTTAAATTCTTCATTAATGGAATCCAGAAAAGATGCAAACCTTTGTTTTTTTTAATGTAATGTCTTTAACTTTTATGTCCTCTCTTTTATTTGTTCTTTGTACTGGTGACACCTGGCAGTTGCAATGTGTGTTTGAATTTTATAAGAATTTTACAAGACATTCTAGCCATAAGGCCAGAATTTATGCACACACACGATCTGAGGCCCTTCTAAATTCAAGTATGAACATACTGATGAATCTTGGATTTGTGTGTAAAATGATTGTACACAGGATTTTAACTGTATGCACTGTTTGTGAATGAGGCCCGCTGTGAGTAAAACTTAACTCAAACTCTTGACTCCCAGTTGTGATGTGGAACACCTGCTTCCTCTTCGCACTGTACTCAAAGGCCGTCTGGAAACCGACATTCTATAAGATGAAGAGAGTCATCAACAACACAAATCAGTTTCCTCAGCCGGAAAAGGGTGGAGAGCCCACTCCAGCACAGGCACGCGCTGTTGCCCCAAGTGGAGGATTTTGAGTATCTTGGGGTCTTGTTCACGAATACATTTCACTGTGCATTGTACTGTGTATAACTGTGCATGTGAGGAATAAACACTATCTTAAGTGACAGGAGAGGGGAGCGGGAGATTGACAGACAGCTTGGGGCCACAGCTTGCAGACGATGCACTGGTCCATTGTCTCATTATCTGGTAAAGAGAGAGCTGAGCATGAAAGTGAAGTAGTCAATTTACCAGTCAATCTATACCCTCACCTATGGTCACGTGCTTTAGAAACGGATACAAGCAGCGGAAATGAGCTTCCTCCAAAGGGTGGCTGGCCTCTCCCTTTGAGATAAGGTGAGAAGCGCAGTCAATCGGGAGGGGCTCAGAGTAGATCTGCTACTCCTCCATACGAAAGGAGACAGGTGGTTAGGGAATCTGACTAGGATGCCTCCTGGGTGCCTCTTGGGTAAGGTGTTCCAGGCACGTCCTACCAGAAGAAGGCCCTGGGGCAGATTCAGGACACGCTGGAGAGATTATATCTGTCAGCTGGCCTGGGAACACCTCTGTGTCCCGCTGGATGAGCTGAAGGAGGTGGTTAGTGAGAGGGAGGTCTGGGCTTCTCTGCTTAGGCTGCTGCCCCCGCGACAAAACCCCAGATAAGCGGAAGATGGACGGAGTTTGTCGATCATGTTTTTTAAGTTTAAGGATTCACAAGAGTATCTTACCAGGATTTTTCCAGCAGCTTCCTTGATTTTTTCCACTTTTGCTTCTGACAGACCCTTGATATTACACAGAGATTTGCGGGTAGTCATCTGGATCCCCTTTACAGTGCAGATGCCCACTGACTTCAGCTTTTTGATGTCTGCCATGTTCTGCGATCACACAGCAGGAGGCTCAGATTTATGGCCACACAGACAAATAACTTTTGATCTGATGAGTGTGTTTCAGCTGAGCTGGTTTACTCACTATCCCGTGCTTTTGCAGGAGGTCAATGTCTTGGAAGAAAGACTCCTGTAAGATTAAGAGAAAAACAACTACATGAGCTAAATGCTAAACATACAGCAGCTTAAAAAGGCCACAGCTTACATGTTTTTAATAACGTGTTAAATCTTTATCTTTGTGAAATGTACCTAACTATTTTATAGCATATCTGAGCTGATATATAGACAGTTGGGTTTTTTTCAAATATTTAAAAAAAAAAAAAAAAGGTTTATAGTTGAATATATAAGATAAATCTTTTTTCTTTCCTTTTTTTGTCGAGGACTACTATAATTGTAAAAACTGAATAGAAAATTAACAAAATTATACCTCATCATCCTGGAAACTAGAATCATCTTCAACAACTTGATCCTCTGCAACTTTCATTTTCAATGTAGAATGAAGTCAATATTAAAGATATTTTTAGGTTCCTTAGTGTTACTCAGCCGAGATCTTTAGCCCGTCTAAAAGCAAGCTAACTGTTAGCTAACTATGTACTGATCTTAAAAAACGACCAAAAAAAAAAAACAGGCTAAACAGACTAAAGTACAAAGAAAGACTGTTAGATTATAGTCTTATTATTAGCTACCAAAAGACGACTATAGTAAGCTCACAGAAGAATAAATACAGTTTAAAGTTTAAAAAAGATAGCCTTTTGTGTTCGTAACAAGTCTAGCCATCAGACTCCGGCGGGAATTTCTGAGTTTATATGCATTCAGGTGCAATCGGAAATTTTATTTTCACCAGTTAATTGGACATGAAGACATGTGAGCAAACAATAGTATGACTGTTGCTTTTAATTACTTTAACGAATGCCTCCATAAAAAATATTTTTTTAAAGAGGTGTGAAATTTCAAAAAATAAATCAATCGTCTTTTGGATTCTTTGCGTTTTTAACACATTATTTCAATCCTCTGGAAACGAGCCTGAATGCAGCATTGTCTCAAAAGTGTACATGCTGCTATATCTTCTGGATTTGTTTGTTTTGAAAATGCTAAATTTGAAAACAATGGGGCTTTTTAGGTGAAGATGACATATCACTGACAAACAAAATTATTATTGTAGCGATTCTCTTAGTTAGAGAGCGTGTTGATGTTGTGGGATTTCGGACTGTTCGGGAGGTTCGTGAAGGCAGCATGGAGAGAGAGAAAAGACCGAGAGCTTGCCTGTGTGTGTGTTGCTGTTCCGTTGTTGTAGTTGTGGTTGGCGTGGCTGTGGCCTACAGCAGCCGTTTTTCTGCTAATAAAGACGACCTTTGTTGTGAACATCGCCGACTGTGGAAGTGTGTTTACAACGTTACATTATTATTAGCATTACTTATAAGCCAAAATAAATAAAAATGTCTGTTGCCATTTGCTAAGACTTTTTGATTTAAATGTGATGAAATAACTACCTGTATAGAGGTTAAATAATAAAAATAAATAATAGGCAGCAAAACTCCATGATCACTGTTCATGTAGCTTCATTAATCCCTCTCATTGACCATCTAATAAATATGAATATAAGTATTTCAGCCAGATTGCGGACATTTGCATGCTGTAAGATATTTGATCAAGCACACAAAAATAAGGTGAAAGTAAACACAAGATCTTCTAATTTGGTGTTTTAATTCTGGCAGTCAAGTTGAACACAACACAGAGGCGTGGGATTGATCAGTGAGGATGATAAAAGACTTGTCGCATGAATGACAACAGAAAAAACAAAATTACATTCTGTTAAGACTGGACACGTCAGAGTGTCAGAGTCATTTATCCAGGGGGACATGATAAAACCAATAACCATGGAAGGTTCCAGGTGAAAGGCATTAAACTGACATACTATGCACATAGTACACTGGTGAATTGAGTCAAACAGACCTACAGCACACAGGGGGAAAAGAAATGTGTAATCAAGTTTATAGAACTTCAAGAGGCCACTGTAGACACTCTTCCTATAACTTAATAAAACTTGTCACATATCATTAGATATTCTAACTTCACTCTTCACATACAAGTGGAACCAATCAGCATATCAAGATCAACAGAACTGCCAATAAAAGTACCGTTCTTCTTACTACAAACACCAAGATAGACCACCGCTAACCTCCACATTTATCTTTTCACTGTATCCACCTGCACCTGGTATCCCCTAAGAAGACATTATTTATGCTGATAAGGATTTATTTTAAAAAAAGAACAAAAAAACAGAAGCAGTGCTTCTGAAAATCAGTCTCTGCATGACATTGGGAGTAAGGAGAGACAGCGAGACAGAAGTGCTGGACACACATCACGTCCTCCTCCGCAATACGCTGGAGTGATCTGAATGCTGCTGACATACAGCTTCTGCCTTTTTCTCCTCCCTTTAAACTTCAGTTCTTCGCTCTTCTCTGTGGTCTCTCTGTCTCTCCTTGCAAGTGACCCCGCTGCATTGTCAACAGCAGATCTCAGGCTCATGTCGGCCCTTCCAGTCTCATCACATTTTGCCAGGTGCAGGAGGCATCATGCCCGGCATCCCACCGGACATTCCAGTGTTGGGTCCCAACAGGATCTAGAGGAGAAAGAACTGATCATTGATGCATCCTCTGCAATTTTCAATTATTAAAATAAATACTTTCCCATACTTAGGTTTGGTTTCCCTCTAAACAAGTACTAATTAACTACATCATAGTTAACCCATGCCTGTTCTCTATCAGCTGGTGGTTAACCCAAGTGCATTAAAGCTCACCTGTCTCTGTTGTTGTAGCTGCTGCTGCTCCAGCTGTAGTCTTTCTGTCTCAAAAACAACAGGCAGCACCAGGATCATGAAGGAGGTAGTGCCGACCCAGAGCGCAGAGCGGGAAAAACTGAAACAAGAGACCAACCTGATTAGTAGCTATTGTTTAAAATATGTCAGCCTGGGTTATGGTTTGGACCAAGTAGTGCAATTTTTTAAGACAGATCACAAATTTATGAAGTAACTTGTAGCACGTGACCTTTTGGTGAAATATACTATGCAAAGACTAATGTTACTACAACCATGCTATAAGGCATCTCAAATCTAAATGTTCAAAACAGTTCCACTATCAGAGACGTTCCCAGAAAAAAAAAAAAAAAAAATTCATTTCAAATGACATATAAACATTTCAAAATACTGTAATTCGATTGGTTTGGTGGGCACTGAGGCTCCTACATCTGCTCTTGACTGTGTTCAGGCTTCAGGAAAAAAAAAATTAAGCTCCTATCACAGCCAATCACTTAGAAACAAACTGGTTAATCAGAGGACCTTAATCTACCAGAGTAAGGTTCAAATCATGTATGAAATATAAGTCAGCATCATCGACTGTATATAAAATCCACAGTCACCATCTTAGCTTTCTGAAACTGCATCGCATGCGTGGAGAGCAAATATGACCATGGAACTGAGAACACCGTGCACCCATTAGCCCAGCACTGTGGCAATGCGTTGAAACAAAGAGCATATCCCAGTCTATCCTCCTTTATGATTCTAATGGGGGACCAAAGTCTACAAAATCAACTTCCTGTTGTACTCATTAGGACCTGAAATTAGCGAACAAGCCCGTAAACTGTTAAGGAAAGTGTTTACAGAGGTTGGTAACGTGACATTTGATGCCATAAAACTAGCTGCTTTGATTATACAAAGCATTTTTAATTCCAAGTATTATATTTTGCAGCTTGGTGCGGTGTCAGTGGTGATGTAGTGCAAGCCTGTTGTGGGGAAGAGAGCTGAGTGTAAAAGCGAAGCTGCTGATTTACCGGTCGATCTACCTTCCTACCCTCACCTATGATCACAAGCTTTGGGTAGTGACCCAAAAAAATGCCATCGCAGATACATGTGGTGGAAATAAGCTTTGAAAGGAGCCAGTTGAGACAGTTTGGGTATCTGACAATGATGCCTCCTGGGCACCTTCTTGGTGAGGTGTTTCAGACTTGTCCCACCAGGAGGAGGCCCCAGGGCAGACCCAGGTCACACTGGAAGGATTACATCTCTCAGCTGGCTTGGGAATGCCTTGGCCTCCCCCAGAAGAGCAAAAGGAAATGGCTGGAGTGAGGGAAGTCTATCTGCTTAGACTGCTGCCCCTGTGACCCAGACCTAGGTAAGCCACAGATAATCCATGGATGGATAAATATATTTCGTGACATGTAAATAAAGTCATGGTTTGCTGTTGTGGCTTGTGTAGCTGTTGTGTTTTTTTTTTTTTTTTTTTTCCCCCCCTTTCCTTATGTTGTCGCGCTTGCTTAGAGTACATTTTAACCAAAAGATTTAAGGTAAAAGTTATGGAACGCTTACTTGTACATAATTTCTAACTGCTATGTCCATTAACTGCGGCTTACCTTCAGGTTATAATAAACACATTCACTGACAGAATGAAAAGAAACACACACACACAGCCATACCTGTAAAACTTCTTAACCAGAGAGACTGAGCACTGTGCAGACACCTCTGCAGCTGTGCGCACGGTTTCAGGGAACATCTCCGTCAGGCCCCACAATCTCTCCACCATTGTCTCATCCAGCTTATGGACAAATACAAAAATAAAACAACTTTATTTTAATTAAAGACTGTGTGCAACAGAGAATAAAGAAGCACCTCTAATTAATAAGAACATGCAGCCCCCCTCCTGCGACCCTGAAAAGGATAAGCGGAAGAGATGGATAGATGAATTGACAGTAGTAGGTACAGAGGGTTAAAATACAGACAGAAATCGAATTTACTTAGATCTATTTTTTTTTTTTTTGTATTTTCGATACAATAACCGCGTGATCTGTTCACGGACTCTATAACCGTTACACCTCTAGTCTATAGTGAAGCTGGTTTTCAGCTCGCAGCGTTGTTAACACAGACACAGGTAGGTAGCTAGCTGGTTAGCCTTGTTTGTCCGGTTGGGGGGGCTAACAGTTCAAACAAAACGATGCTAAAGTCCTGCACTCATTCAGTTTTTTTTACAAGATCCCAGGAATAACAAGGCACTCACATCTTCATCTTCGTCGTCGTCAATCTCGTCCTCTGGGGGCCGGGTGGACACCGGGCCCGCAGCGGGGGACAGCTCCTCGACTCCGGCCATTTCTTCTTTGGGCTGACTCCGCTCCACGAGTTATAAGGAACAAGAACCGCTGCAGCAGTCGGGATAATGTGTCTCTGCCCTTGTACTTTCCGGTTTCGCTAAAGCCGCAGCTACGAAGCGTGCTAAGGTCCGTCGACAGTCTGAGGTCACGGTTGGAAAACGTGAGCGTCAGGGTGGATGACGACAGGAGGGCAGGGGTCAGTTTGTACGTCACGAAAAACGAAGTTTGCCTCCTAGTGTATGGACTGACTAATAGCAAGCCCGGGACTAGGCGCATTAACGCCACCTTCTGGACTAGAGAGTGGATTACAACAGCCACTCAGGTTAACTGTGAGGTGCAAGTCAGTCTTTGGCAATCAAGGGACAATAAAAATTTATTGTAAGGCTGTGGTTATCACCAGTGATGATTTAGTCTTCACAGGGTTATCTTTGTGTTCAGGGGTTAAAGTGGGATTTGATAAGTGGGGAAACTTATCACACTGTCCACAAAATATGATAATCATATTTTGGAAGTTGAGAAAAAAAAAAACACTGATAAAGAAAAAGGACCTTCCACTGTCAGGCCTCACTGTGTGATGCTGTGATGTGTTTTTAAAAAAAGTATATATATATATATATATATATATATATATATATATATATATATATATATATATATATATATATATATATATATATATATATATATATATATATATATATATATTATTGTGGCCCTCCACTGAGATGAAGCAGGATGATTTTTACTGTGGCCGCACAAAAATGAATGAAGACCTGCTGAGAACTGGAGACCTCAGTCTGACCCCAAAACACCCGAATGACAGTGACACAAACACCTACACCTGAAGCATCTACAATAGTGACAGAATCATGCTGATGAAGAAACAAGTGGTGCTGAAGGTCAGGTCAGAGTGTTGTAGATACAGGTCAGAGGTCAGATTCTTTGTAAAGGTGGGCTCTAAGCCCATCCCTCCCTTCAATACATTGTATAATGTGAGCCTCTCTAATGTAAGCAGTGAAAACACAGAGTGAGAATTTCTCCACCTGCACAGAGCCAACATGGAAATGACACACAGTTCAAGGCATTTTCGGTTTGTCAGTGTTAAATATGCTTGTAGAACAAACACAGTCCTTTAAAATAAATAAAGCCTATGAGAGCCGCATCAGAATTTAACACTGCGCTCGATTTTAAGTCTTCCTTCGGCACCGCTCGGGTTTTTTCGTCGTTTCCGTTAACTCCGCCTCCTGTGCAGCCTGTGGGGTTGTCAGGGGCAACTGGGAGAGACGCTTTATGCTCACACCAGAGGCTACACGACAACACTGGAAGTAGCGGTCGATGTCTGAAGCCCTTTCCATTCTCTACAGATAAGTTGGCGTCAGTTTTGAAGAAAGTGACTGTGAGGTGGGTTTCGACAACAAGGTCGACTTCGCTAAACGTTATCGAGGACCAGTCATAAATGCTAACTTTGACTAGCTTATCTAGCTTAGCTAATGTTAGCAGCTAGTGGGAGCTAATTTGTTTTCGTCGTCTCTTGTAACGGTAATAACGTAATTTTTAGCTGGTTTTGTTGAGTATTACGGTGAATTTATAGTTTCATTTAGGTCTGCGTTGTTTATTGTTTACTGTTTACATGCATCCATTAGCTATGCCAACTACCAAAAAATAAAAAATAATTTATACAGTTACCTAACTGTGAATTTGAAGCTGATATGTGACCTTAGATCTTAGAGTTAACTTGAAAATTAACCCATCTCTTGTTTGTTCTTCCTGATGTAGAGAAGTACACGGGGGACATGGCGGTGTATTTTGATCACCGTATTGAGGCCCCTGACAGCAGTGATGTACCCTATAAGTTGACCTGGCACTCGAATCTTCCTATACTGGCTGTGGCCTCAAGCAGTCCTGCCATCGGTGGGAAGGTAGACCTCTATCTGCAGCAGGTAACCCGTGACAGAAAAACATGGAACACTCCTCTTTTATTCACTGTATGTACATATTTTCAGTTACAACACACCTGTCAGACATGCAATTTAAAAAAAATTTTTTTTGGCTCATGCACAGGGGGAGCATGTGGAGAGCTGCCACGTAGGTCGTCCTCACCGGCCCACTGTGATGCGCTGGCATCCCACAAAGCCAGTTTTGGCACTAGGCTGGGATAAGGGAGAGGTAGTGCTGCTGACACACCCCTCTGGAGATCAAACAGTGTTGCCTGGCATACACGCAGCCTGCATCACACTGCTGGAGTGGAGTGGCTACGGTAGCCGCTTGGTAACCGGTGATGAGGTGAGTGTGGTACAGTAACATCCTACAGAGACATGCCACCATATATTATATTACATGTCCTTTAATTACTGATATATTTGTGGCTGATGGGACTGTTTTAATATAGGATAAACAGACAATTTTTCTGGGTATGCAGTCGTGGTAAAAAGAAAGCATACCCTTAATACAAAATGCAGAAGCAGTGAGTAGAAAATTAAGTAAACCCCATGATTCAATAGCTTTTAGCGGCATTAACTTGAAGTAATAATTTTCTGTATGACTTTGTCAGTCTCTCACATTGTTGTGGAGGAATTTTGGCCCACTCCTCTTTGCTATGTTGCTTCAGTTCATTGAGGTGTGCAGGAATTTGTTTATGCACAGCTCTCTTAAGGTACCCTCACAGCTTTTCAGGCAAGTTTAGGTCTGGACTTTGACTGAGCCATTGCAGCATGTTGATTCTTTTCTTTTTCAGCCATTCTGTTGTAGGTTTGCTGGAGAGCTTGGGATCAATGGCCTGTTGCATGACTCATTTTCACTCTCACATCTGACTCTAGGACTCTAGAAAACCTTACTATATAGAGGAGTTGATGGTCAATTCAATGACTACAGGGTGTCCAGGTCCTGTGGCTGCAAAAGAAGCCCAAATCATCACACTTCCTCCACCGTTATTGGTATGAGGTGTTTGTGTTGATATGTTGCATTGGGTTTTCGATGAATGTGGTGCTGTACATTATAGCCAGACATCTCCACTTTGGTATCATCTGTTGAAAAGGCATTGCTCTGGAAATCTTATGGTACCTCTGGGTTTTTTGCACTTTTTTCTGAGCATTGCACAATCTGAGCTTGGGGTGAATTTGCTGGGACATCCACTCCTGGGAAGTTAGGTGTTGGTCTTGAATATTTTCCACTTGTGAATGAACTGTGGAATGGTGGACTTATTTGTACATGGCCCTATAACTCTTACAAGATTGCTGTGCAGCAACAATTTCTTCTCTAAGATCATTGCTGATGTCTTTCCTCCTTGGCATTGTGTTAACGTGCACCTGAATGCTCCAGACCCACAAACAGCCAGAACATCTGCTTTTATAGAGGTGCTTACATCTGCTTATGATCAGTTTATCAAGTGCGTTTGATCAGCAGCACCTGGCTGTTTAATTCCTGTGGACACAATAAGGGTGTTTTTAGTTTTTAGTTCACATACGGTTTCTACATTTTGGCTTCATTTTTAGTCAAATAAATATAATGACACAATGTAATATGTCATATGTTGTTGTTCATCTGAGGTTGTATTTTAATAATTTTAGAACCTGAGAAAGACAAAAGGATTTTTATCATATTTTGTACATAAAACCTTAGAATTGAAAGAGGGTATACTTTATTTTTTAGCATAACTGTGCTTTGCCAAAAATACATATTAAATATGAGCCTAAAAAAGAAATCTTGGCACATATCAAGTTGGTTATGTACGCAAATCCAATTGTGGAAACTACTTAACCTTCATATTTCTTATATGTGTACAGCATACTTTTAGTGTCATTGTTTATGGCAGAATCTTTTTATTTTTTTTAATTTAAAGTGGACATTGAAAAAAACTCACCCATACTTTTATCTCATGATATTTGGACTTTTGTAATTCCCTCTTCTCAGGTCCCAGAAGTTCATCTTCCACTTCCTGTTCATTCAGACCTCAGCTGCCAGACTTTTAACAAACTCAAAGAGACAAGACCACATCAGTCATAGCCTCGCTATCAGATATAGCCTTACAGGGTACATTTGAAGCCTTACGTGGGCTCAGTCATATATATGTTATAGATTTATTCACTTCTTATGAACCAAGTTGCTGCCTGCATTCCTCAGGTCATGCTCTCCTAACTGTTCCTGCAGCCTGACTTTTTACAAACCCAAGTCAAGTATTTTCTGTTCTCAGAAGGACTGAGATTGTTGGTGTTTTAACTGTTTGAACTATTTTTAAAAAAATTTTTGACTGTGATTTTATTTATTTTTTGTAACCATTTTGAAAGTGCTGTGCAAAGTAACTGTTATTACTGTTGTTGTTGTTATTGTTATTATTGACAGTCTGGAGCTCTGGCTGTATGGAAGGTAGACGCCAGAGGGAGGCTTCATGGAAACCACCTCGCAAAACATGAATATAAGAAACCTGTAACTTGCTGCATCTTCAGACCTTCCACACCTGGAGAGTAAGGAGCTGGACACTTTTTCCTTCTGAAGTCTTAGATATAAGATTAAGTTGAAAGCATGTGATATCACTGTCACTATGCCTTTTTTTTAAACTGAATACTGTGTTTCTTGTTTGACAGTGATGTGGCAATGCTGGCTCGGGCATCAGTGAGAGGAGATGAGCGCGCTCTGGACAAGTTCAGCTGGAAGGGGGCACCTCTGAAGATGGGCCCACAGGAGGGTCTTGGATTCTATGTCAGCACTGCAGATGGTAAGAGTTTGTGATTATTGTTTGAGTTTGTAAATTATAATTAAGCTTCTTATTTTGAACATATTTGATTACACTTTCTTTAAGACGCAATTCGTTTTTTCATTGCTGTTTTTAATTTTGTGCCCACTAGTCTTCATTTTTGAACAGTTATAAATAAAAGTAAATAAAATATTTCTGATTTTAGAGAGTGAGGAATCTGAAAGATACTCCACTTGTTTAATCTTTAATCCTGTGTCCTATGCATATAGGTAAAGTCCATAGTGTGGATGAGTATTGTAAGACAAGTGTACTTCTTTGTGTGGAGGGCTCCATCAAGAAACTTCTCTACCTTGAGAAAACTGAGGCCCTTGCAGTGATCACGGAGAACCTCATGTTGTCACAGTATGCTCTCAGACCTGAGGGTGGAGCACAGGAGATTATGAAGGTATACTGAAAGATTAATAAAAATACCACTTGTATCTTAACCAGTAATATCAACATGACTCCAGTTATCAATTCTGCAATTACTTTAATTCATACTATACTTAATATTTGTGTCTGTTTTATTCAGCATCAGGACTAAAGATCAGTGTGGACTAATATATGACTTTTTTTTGCAACAGGGTAAATTGAGTAGCAAATCCGGGCAGAATTTAGAGATTGTGTGGACAGAAGACAGCCTCCTCATCACTGCAACCGGGGAACAGGTCATTAGGTCAGTATACACACGCTGTTTTTAATTTAAAAAACAAACATATTGTACATTTCAATACATTTCAATCAATGTACTGATTGAAATGTATTGAAATGTATTGAAACATATTGTACATTTCAATACATTTCAATCAGTACATTGAGTAATAATCTGCTTCTTGAATATTTTAGGCTGTGGGATTTGGAGAGAGATGACAACTATGTTTTGTCTCTTGATGAAACTCTGGGATATGAAAGGGGAGAGATGATCAACTGCGTTTCATACTGTGCAGGCAAAGGTAATGGTGAAATTTTCACAAAATGTAAAAGTAAAACAAGTTTCTCTTACCCTCCACTATATTCCTGAATGTTCTTAAATATGTAGATAAAAAAAAAAAAATTTGTATAAAATTGTGCAACTCCCAGAAATCCTAGCAGCTGGCACCACCAATGGTCGCATAGCAATGTGGAGGATGGTGGTGCAGTCAGCTAGCTACAGAGGTGAGACTAAGGCCCAGTGGAAGCTGCAGACACCCACAGAAATTGGAGGAAATGTCACTCAGCTAGAGGTAATGTCTGGACCAGCATTCATACATCACTTCTGTTCCATCCATCCATCTTCTTCCATCTTCTTATCAAATTCAGTGTCATGGAGTGGGGTGTTTAGGCTCATGTCATGTCAGTTGACATTCACATTAACACCCACAACCAATTTAGAATCACTTGTTAACCTAGCTAATGCAGTACGGTGGTGTGGTGGTTAGCGCTCTCACCCCACAGCAAGAAGGACTGCATTGGAATCCAGGCTGAAGGCCTTTCTGTGTGGCGTTGGCATGTTCTGCCTGTGTCTGTGTGGGTTCTTTCTGGGTACTCTGGCTTCACCCCAACAGTCCAAAGACATGGGTGGGTTAGGGATGGTTAGGTGAAATTATGTTAATTATTAAAAAATTATCAGTCACAAACCATCTGTAATGTTCTGTTTAGAAATTTCAGTGTAATCTCTCCTTCAGTGGGGCTCCAGCCTGAATCTCCTGGCAGCAAACAATTCAAATACAGTGCTGGTCTTGTGTGAGCATGTGATGTCAGCTCACTTCAGCCAGCAGGTGGCAGCAGTGCAGCTTTCCCCGACGCAGCTCAACATCACTCAGTTCCACACAGGTCTGCACTTTTCTCTGCAGTCGGACATACACGTTAGAGGGGTGTGTGTTACAAAGGTAAGTGTAGAGATCAAGGCCTCCACAAAGTATTGCTCGTGATGCCAAGCAGAAATTTAAATTAATGTCATGTCAACATAACTTCCTCTTGTCATACTGACAGCACTCAGTGACAGTCTGGAATGGCAAGCAGGTCACTGTGTATGAACTTTCAGGGACGAGTCTGCGCAATACAGGTACCATATTCACCGAATAAACAGTCTAAACAGCAAGTTACAGATATAACTCGTCCTTCCTTTGTGCAGTTTTCTTCTTAATTTCACCACACCTACTTTCTCTGTTGTCCCTGTTTCGGATTCACAGGATCATTTCCTTGTGATTCCCACGTGGTGGCTGTACATGGCGAGAATCTTTACACTGTAGAACCAAACCGAGTACAAATCCGCACACCCCAGGTCTGTTTGCCTTGTCTATTTGTATGAATGCAGATATTTGGCAACACTTTCATTGTGAAGTGAGAAGGGACCTCAAATGATGTTGAGTCAGAGATTTTAGTAGAATGTAAACACATTTGGGTTTCTTGCTTCCAGGGCACAGTGAAGCAACTTTTAACCTTCTCCAAGGCCGAGGGAAACCCTGTACTACTGAGTGTGTGCCAGTCTTATTTGGTGGTAGGCACAGACACAGCAAACATCAGAGTGTTCGACCTCTCCAGAAGGTTAGCATTTATAGATGTTATCCTGATTAAAGCCATTTAAAAAAAAATCTCTTTTTCATGTATTGTTTAATGAGTCTTTCTCAGCATTCTCTCTGTCTTTGTAGAGATGCCAAAGCTCACTGCAGCGCCAAGAACCTAGCTGACCAGATTCCCAATCTGGGAGCCCTAAGGTCTGTTAAGTGTAACGCTAATGGTAGCCAAGTCAGCATCCTAATCACTCAGGTGAGCGTACAATAAGCGCATCAAACTTTGCTTTCTATTTCATATTGGAAATGCAATATCTTTATTTCAGAGTACTCATATTTAACTTAACTGAACTGAATGTGATTGTTTCCACTCAGGTTAATGGGCGGCCTGATCATAAAGTATACTTTTATGATGTTGAGATGGACACTGTGACACACTTTGACTTTTTCACTGGCAGACCTTCGAGTGGTATCTCACAGCCAGAAGAAAGTGAAAAGTAACTGAAACAGCTTTTGTCTGTTTTTATTGTTTCTGTACGTGTTACTGTTTTCTTTGGTCACATACTATACTTACTCTGTTCTGTTTTCCAGGCAGCAGTGGTCTCTCAGTGGTCGCTGTCCTGTATCTCATTTCTGGGATGAGAGTGAAGCTCATCTTTTTGTTTGCGAGACTGTGCCAGTCAGCTTTGAATCCACATCAAATAGTTACTTGGATCTGGTAAAGACTACTCCTAAACACTGAGACAGCTGGTAGCTTTGACTTTAAAAAAATAATAAACACTCTCACTAAATGGGCAAAAGTAAGAACTAAAACCCAGGTACACTGTTGATTTGTGCATTTAGCAGCTGTTACGATGGGATTATTTTCTAAATAGTTTTAACAGGTGTAATTAAATGAATAAGGAGTAGTTTAAGAGTGTGATGCCTTCCTTTCACTCAGGTGGATGTGTCGGTGGTGACATTCTTTTGCACACAGGAGCATGGGCTCCTTCTACAAGACTGCTCCCCCAGACCTCCGGGCATGCAGGCCCTCCTCGCTCTGGATGTGCCCTACTATTATTATAGCTGCAAGGTGAGGACTGAGAGCATGTGTGTGTGTTTGTCTGTTCAGTGGGGCGCTCCGCATAGAAATCTGTTGCTTAAAATGTCCTTGTGTCATGTGTTTTTATTTACATTTGTCATTATTCTTATATGCAATCTGTGTTTGGTCCAATACACCCCAGCTATTATTTCGGAGGGGTGATGTATTTCTGCCTGAAGTAAGTGTCTTTTCCCTACGGTTCGTTCAGAAAGCTTCAGTGTTCTTGATTGTGCTGTGATTGTGTATGCCTTGTGCTCCATATAAGAAATAAAACTGAAAATTACTAGCCGCACAAGTGCATCTGTGAAATATCTACAGCTCTCTAATCTGTACTAACGTACTTTACAGATAGACATGTTTTGTGATCCCTCCTACTCAATCTCCAGTTCCTCTGTTTCCATTTTATATTTTGCATTTATTTTTATGTTCTCACTTCACAACATGCTTACATGGGTCTGACTCATGTGCTTGCTGATCTTACCGCTACATATTTCTACCAGCCAGGTGAGAAGAATCATGGGTTAACTGAGGTTTCAGCATCATCACACCAAACCCAGCCAAAGACAGGGCCGCCTTCCCAGGTGCCCCACATGGTGTCCCGGCAAGCTCTCAGAGACTTTGTAGGCTTGGAGAACTGTGAGAAGGCCACTCGGGACGCCATGGTCAACTTCAGCTTCTACCTGACTATCGGTGACATGGATGAAGCCTTTAAGTCTATCAAGCTCATCAAGAGGTAAGGTGTCGGTGTGTGCACATCAGTGATGCATGTGTCTGCCTGGTGGTATTTGCTTGTAGAGGAGACATGGAGGATGGTATTTGCTCTTGTCTGATAAATGTCATCACTCCTCTAATTGTTTTCATGGGGACTTTAGTTCAAAGGCAAAGCAAAGCACATTGGAAGGGGGGGGGGGGGGGGGGGGTAGCATTGTTACCACAGACTTTTCTCTTCTTAGAATGCGCTACAATCCTCTGCAGTGGGAGATAGGCAAAATGAGGCATTGTTGCTTTTCATTTCATCTCATTTCACTCAGCACCTTTGACTCTTAAGGTCAAAGGTGCTATCACAATAGCTTTTTTTTTCAGTAGCAGAAACAAATTTCCATACTTGGCCTTTTCTGACTGTTAAAAAGAGTGCGCGGTTAAAGCACCTCAGCCTTCATTTTTCATTCATCTTTAATACTGTTAATGATAAGTGATGAGAGCCTTTTTAATTAGACACTTGACAAGTCAGTAATGATAAATGGTGATACTCCAATGATCTTTGGAACTGGGCTGCTACATTTTAAAATCTGTAAATGCATCATTTAAACAGAGTAAACTCACTGTTTATGTAAGTACATGAATTATATGTAAAACACAGGACATGATTAAGGACTTTTTTGTGTGTCTCTGTTGAGGGAAGGAACTCTTCAATGTATATATGTAACTGTTTCTGTTAGTGTGCGGGTGTGTTCTGAGGGGATGTACTTTTCTAAACATACTCTGAATCACACACACAGACACACACACACACACACACACTCGAGGTCTCCCTGCCAGTTTAGTCCAAAGCGAGTGCCCCTTTTCCATTCTTACAAACATCAAATCAGGTCACTAAAAGGATGTGTGTGTTAGTTCCTGCATGTGTGTGTGTGTGTTTGTTTGAGAAATTTATGTGATTTCATCAATGATCTGATAGTATCTTTAGGAGAGTACGTGATTCAGGGAACTCGGCCTGAATTCAGCTGTAGATGTGCTTTCGCACGTACAAGTATTACCCAAATGGGAAAATAGCATAAAAACAAACAAATGGGAAAACAGCATACTCCACTGGCTGGATATTCCAAACAGTTTAATAGGCCTGATGACAGCTTTACTAAGTTCCTCATTGAGGGCTATTTTTTACTGCTGCTCATATTTTTTTTTTTTAAACATTTGTATTGTGTATGATTCCCGCATATCTCCACCCACAGAAATATGCATTTCCTGCAGTACTAACCTGTATCTTCAGGGACTTGTCTCTATGATGCAAGTCTTTGAATCAACAAAGGTTCTTATACTTAAGTGTGACTTTGGCTTGTAAACCAGAAGTCAGATTAATTTCATGTAGCACGTTTATTTGAGGAAATATCTGGTGGAAGCACTAGAGACAGTATGTCTGTGTGATGTGTGTGCATTAAAAGTTCAAATCACCTGAGTCACGGATGTGTGGGTGAGCTGCATGACTGTGTGAACTACAAAATAGCCTTCCTCTCTCTGATAATGAAACTGGCAGTATCCTTGGATGACATGTTAAACATGTAACACACTTTGAACAAAGGTGATATTCTCAGTATCAAAGTCCCTCCTGCTTTTGAAAGCACTGTGTCACATCCAGGTTGAAATGTCTTATTCAACCCACACTGTGCTGCTTCCTCTCATTCACATTGTCCTTGACTTTTAGGTGACATGCTGTCTCGTACAGTCTTTTCCTTTGATTTTACTCTTTAAAACCAAACGTTCCTTGGAATTAAATGAATCAAGGAAGTGTTCAGACTGACACTGGCATGATGCATTTGACCTCTCATGCGCTCAGTTTAAGCCATTTGCCACTGGAAAGAATCAAATTGACCATTTTCAGCTCTTCTTCTTTGTGAGCCTTTCATTCTTCCAAGAAACTTATAGCATTATTCACTACTGTTTGCGTCATCTTTCATGCATCAGGCTTGAGTCACATTACTTCTCACGATAGCAAAGTAGGAAGTTATTCTGAGACTAGATTGTTTTGGATTTGCTGAGATGTAACTTCCGATAAGCTGTGCACATTTTTAACAGCTGAGGTGCACAACACCTATACCTGTACAGTGCTGTGAAAAAGTATCTGCGCCCTTCCTGATTTTTTTTAGTTTTTTGCACATTTATCACACTCAAGTGTTTCAGATCATCAAATACATTTTAATATTAGACAAAGATAACCCGAGTAAATACAAAATGCAAGTTTTTTAACAATGATTTCATTTATTAGCAGACAAAAGCTATCCAAACCTACCTGGCACTATGCGAAAAAGTATTTGCCCCTTCCTGATTTCTTTCTTCCTGATTTTGTTTTTTCTGTATGTATGTAAAAAAAAAAAAAAAGTGTAAGATCAAACTAATTTTAATATTAGACAAAGATTACTCAAATAAATACAAAATGCAGTCTTTACCCCTCGGCCTATAAAAGGCTGTTGTGGTACTGTCATCAGCTTTCAGTGTTATTTCACAGTATTTGACAGTATTTTAAAGGGGAAAAGCTATCCAAGCCTACCTGGCCTTGTGTGTAAAAGTAATTGTCCCCTAAACCTCATGACTAGTTTTGCCATCCTTGGCAGCAAGAACTGCAGTCAAACACTTGCAATAACTGGCAATGAGTCTTTCATGTTGCCGTGGAGGAATTTTATACCGCTCTTCTTTGCACAGTTGTTTTAATTCAGCCACATCGGTGGGTTTTCAAGCATGAATGGATTGTTTAAGCTCATGCTAAAGGATCTCAATCTGAACTAAGTCCAGACTTTGATTAGGCACCTTTTTCTGAGCTATTCAGAGGTGGACTTGGTGTGTTTTGGATCATTGTCCTGCTGCATAACCTAAGTGTGTTTGACACAATCCTTCAGGATTTTCTGGTAGAGAGCAGAATTCACAGTTCTGTCAATTACAGTGAGGTTCTGATGCCACCCGAGATCATCACACTACCACCATTATGTTTAACTGTTGGTATGATGTTCTTTTTATGAAAGGTTCTATTTAAGTGATTTCTTGATTCAGCAGGTCTGGCGGTAATCAGGCCTGGCTGCAGCTAGTGAAAATGAACTTGGCTTTCCAAAAAATGTGGTTAATCACAGTTAATTGGGAATTTAGCAAGAGGGAAGAATTACTTTTTCACAGGTAGGTTTGGGCTTTTTTTCACCTTAATGAATGAAATCATCATTTGAAAAATGCATTTTCTATTTACTCAGGTTATCCTTATCATTTATTAAAACTTGTTTAATGATCTGAAACATATAAGTGTGACAAATATGCAAAAAATGAAAAAATCAGGAAGAGGGCATATACTTTTTCACAGCACTGTATATCATGTGTAACACTTTTTCTTATAAGCTGCTTCACACTATATGTCGTAGCTCTAAAGTTACAGCAGAAATGACAGTTTGCACGCAAGAATGTACTTAAGTAGAGGCAGCTGCCTGAATATGTGCACGTGTCTGATCATATAGCCTTCTATAGTTAAATCTATCAGCAGTAAAATCATTATTCAAGTAATCGAGGATTTTCATCTCTGCAGCAAGCTCAGCAGCAGATTATGAAACATCTCTAGCTGAGCTTGATTGATCTTTTATTCAATAAGTTAATTATTATGTTTTATTATGACAGTTATTATGTTTAAGATAAATGTCTGTCATGACAATAAGAGAGCTATCAGTACCTTTTCATGTTTGTCCTTTAAATTTATGGTATATTTTTCATACTTTAGCCACAGTAGACTATTGCATCTATAACACTCTTTACAATGAAGTACAGTGATATGTAATAATTTGGCCTCACACCTTAGGACATCTGTCATTGGCTCCAGTCCCACTGTGACCCCGAGTTGGATAAGTGAAGAAAATAGATGGATGGATGGACTATTAAAAAATTTTTATGGTTATATACTGGTGCTAATTTGTGACCTTGGGAGCATACATACAAGGTGCACTTAATGAAATTAAATCAAAGCTGTTCTGGAGGCAGGCACCTTGAATCAGATGTAGTTATTTTGAAGCCCATATCTAAACAAGAAAGCCATACCTTCAGGTTATGTAGTCACGGGGAAAAAAAAATAAAACTTCCTGTATAGAATCAAAAGCCAAATCCAGCAAAAAATGCAAAAGTTTGGTGACTTTGCCCCCAAATTAGTTAGTTGCGTGGAAGCGCACAGTTTCTCACATCTTCTGAAACGCTTGTGAACCTTTACTGGCCACATGCATCAACACAGCAACATGATTGGCTAATACATTTCACATTGGGATTGGCTCTTTGGCAGCATGGACGGGACAACTGTCATCTTTAGTTTTTCCTCCAACAGATTTCTGTTCAGGCACCAAGCAGCAGTAAAGACAACAACCACTGGTTTGATTATGTTTACCAATAAATTTATTGAATTTACATGATATATTATTATTTTAATGTGGAAGACCCACAAATAACCTGGAGTTCTTTGCAGAAAAATGATATGGTCATTACTACTACTAATGATAGCCCTATGCTATTAGTTTAAGTTTAATATTATATTAATTTAGGTATTGAGTATGTACCAAAGCAAGGAGAGAATCATACAGGAAGCGTCATGAAAAATGAACTTAACTGAACAAATTGCAGTACATCGGCAAAATAGTTATTACTATCAATTTAACAAAAACTACTTAAGAAGTCCAAAATAATTAATATGCTTTATTTAGCAGGTTATTTGTCTTTCTGTCTTTTTTATTTTTCTTGTTTCAAAAATTAAAATATTCATGAAAAATTAATTCCTAGAGTAATATAGCCTCATGTTTTTCAGTTATTTGTTCAACATGCTGTCTTTCACTGGCTATAATAAAATTAAATATTGTCACTGATTATGTAAAGCACAGTCCAAAAGCTAAATGAAGACTCTTCAGCTTTTCTCCTGGTATTTTCCCTACTTGTAACATATATAATTAATATGTGCATAACATTTTTAACAAGCGAAATGAAGACAAATATGAGGTATTCTGGTATTATAATTTCAACATCTTTCATTATTTCCAATTTATAATTGTGCAGGAGACCATTTCATAAATGCACATTTAATAAAACAGGTCAAGTTCCAGCTTGATCTTTTCATAGGAATTATGATTTATATAAGACAGTCCTAATCCAAATTCTTTTCTGAACAGGTCACTCAAGCTTGATTGCATGATTGTATCATGCAGTATTTGAATTTGTCTGGAACTTTAGGGCTGCTTTATACATTAATTTTAGTTAAATATGTGAAAACTGTGCACTAAACAGCAAAATATTTAGTATATCACCATTCATAGTGGGAGAAATAGGATACAATTGCAAGCATATGTTAGTCCAGCCATTTCGGTAGCACAGGAATGGCATCTTCTTTTGAGAGTCATGTCACTGGCGCATAGCTGGAATAAACCATGAATGGTTGAGAGCACAAGTCTTGTCACTGGTTTGTTGTGTGAGATCTCCTGAGCTCAACAAGGCGACTCCACATACTCATTGTCTAGACGTGGGTGAAAAGGTGATGCCAGTGAGCGACTGATGATTATAACTCGAGGTGCAAGGCTGTCATCACGGCGGTGTAAAATGTTCCAGATGAGCATGGCCGCAGCCATTGTGGCCAACAGGCAAGCAGCTATGTCCATATAGCAGGAGTAGGAAAGGTGCGTGTAGGGCCCGATCTTATAGAAGGTCACGAGTCCAATAACCAACACAAAACCTGCATGGGATCACAGAGAGAAAAGATCTGTTAGTCATTTACCAATATCTCTATATAAAGTCAGGATCCAGTGAAATACAGTATGTTGTTTTTTCTTTCTTGTTTTGAATTTCTGAGTGCTCCTCTGATTAAGCTAAATCATTTTTTCACATTAGACAACTCGCATCAGAACTCTTGAGCATATTAAACTCAGGTAATTTTGGTTAGCATGATACTAGATTTGACCCAATGTAGGCATCACAGAAAAACAGTCATTACAATTAATCCCGAGGATAACATGAGAACCTTTGGGATAGTTTTAAGACAGACACCTGCATTGGTAGATGAAACATCCCATTCTTTATGACCCCCCTTTGCATTTATAACAACTTCCACTGTTCTGGGAAGGATTTTGGAGTGTGTCTGTGGGAATTCCTGCTCATTCATTCAGAAGAGCATTTGTAAGGTCAGTTGGACACCTGCAATGTCCACTGTGCGTGATTGCAAAGCTGTTCGATGGGATTGAGGTCAGGACTTTGTACAGGCGAGTCAAGTTCTTCACATCAAGCTCTTCCAACCATGCCTTTATGGACCTTTGAAGCATAGAATTGGCTAAAATGTCTTGGTAAGGTAAAGCATTACAATTTCCTTTCAGTGGAACTGGCCAGTGCCAGAAAACAACATTTACATGTGGCCAAATACCTTTGTCTATGTATTTATTTTTTTCTACCTAAACCATTTAAACCTATAGTTTACAGTGACTTTTTAAAATCCCACATGCTCATAATTACACTGTGTCTCTGCAGCCCCTCTATTTCACAGTAAGGCTGGAGCTCTGTGTGTGGCCTTTGATTTGGGAAATCTGTTTCCTCTGAGGAAAAACTTCAGAGATCTCAAGATTAAAGTTCTCAATAGCGGAAAAATATCAGAGCATGAATACAGGCTTGGAAAAGCCTTTGAGATGTTTTATCTTCTGCTTTCTTTGATTTGCAGTAGTTTGACTGAAGCAAAGAGGAACTCCGGCTTGCATGCGAAGGTAGAATGCCTCAGCCTTTAGTTTCATGCTGTTTCTTTGATCTTTATTTGGTTGTAACAACATTTTTCAGTGTCTCCATGGCCTGCAGTTGTCCTGCTTCTTTACAGTTAGGTACAATGTGTATTAAAGCAACACTGCTTGGGTGTTTTTCAGTCAGTTTCTCATTCAGTGCCTTCAAGTGTGCTCTGGAGCCATTATATAGTTCAACAATGCTACATGTCTAAAAAAATTGCCCCATCCACAGTGATATAAATACAGGGACCAAAAATAATCACTGGAAATAGGGATGTTAGTACTTTAGGATATGAATCAGTTGGTTTCCTGAAACAGTCAGTGGCACCAATGAGGGAAGTTCATTTATATATCTTTCTCTACCTCTACTGTAAGATGGCTGTCATTGTTTTAAGTGAGGATGTGGATAATTGTGTCTGTATATCATTGCGTGTCTGCTACTGTGTGTATGTATGAGAATGCAACTGTTTGCTCCCGCTGTTCATGTTTAACCTGTCTGACTCCTTACCCAAGAAAATGAATAATCTCCTGTCCAGGTTCCAGCCAGGGTGGGCTGTGTGAACCTCTTTTCTGGCAGAGACTTATCTTTTAAACTTCCTTCCCCTTCTTCCTCTTTCCATCCTTCCTTCCTCATCTCCTTGCCACACCCTGAGCTCCGAGGTTAATATATTTACTATACATCTGACACAATCTGTCACAGAGAAAATCTTAATGAGTTTTGTGTTACTATGTAGCTGGTTCTTGGAAATTCATTTGGCTCTGCTAATTTCCTTTTAGCCAGCAGTGACTTACTGTAGCTGTCATGATTAACCATTTTCTCTTGCTCCTCACCCGGAATCTATTGAGCTACAGACTTCAAGGGAAATGCGACTTCTTTTGGAGCCTGGCTTAAAATCAATAAATGGAGTCTACAGATTCTCGAGGTCAAAAGAAATTAGAAGCCACATCTCAGTGGGATGTGATCTGCAGTGTTGACATTTGACAAGTTAGAGCTGTGTCCATTCAGAAAACACATTCCAGATTTGTCTCACGGGGTGAAAAGGCCGCTATTGTGCTTTCATTCTCGACTAGCCAGCACTGCCGAGAAATGGCTTTACGCAGCTTAATATTGTTATTCCACACACTCACACACTCTACTTGCAGCTGTAAAGCATTTTGGCACGTCTGAAAATGAAAACATTCCACTGAAAGAGAGCGATGAGTAAAAATACCTCCATTCATTCAGGAGTGAGCCCCATTCACTGAACTTAGAGGAGGAGGAGGAGGGCTAAAATAGGAATGGAGGATGGATGAATGGTAGAGGCCTGTAGAACTACAGTGGCTTGCAAAAGTATTCATACCCCTTGAACTTTTCCATATTTTGTCACATTACAACCACAAACATAAATATATTTCACTGGAATTTAATGTGAAAGACCAACACAAAGTGGTATACAATTGTGAAGTGGAAAGAAAATTACACATGATTCGAAACATTTTTTACAAATAAAAAACTGAAAAGTGTGGTGTCCAAAAGTATTCAACCCCCCTGAGTCAATACTTCGTGGAACCACCTTTTGCTGCAATGATAGCTGCAAGTCTTTTAGGGTATGTCTCCACCAGCTTTGCACATCTAGTGACTGAAATTTTTGCCCATTCTTCTTTGCAAAACAGCTCAAGCTCAGTCAGATTAGATGGAGAGCGTTTGTGAACAGCAGTTTTCAGATCTTGCCACAAATTCTCGATTGGGTTTAGGTCTGGACTTTGACTGGGCCATTCCATTGTAGCCCTGGCTTTATGTTTAGGGTCGTTGTCCTGCTGGAAGGTGAACCTCCGCCCCAGTCTCAAGTCTTTTGCAGACTCCAACAGGTTTTCTTCCAAGATTGTCCTGTATTTGGCTCCATCCATCTTCCCATCAACTCTGACCAACTTCCCTGTCCCTGCTGAAGAGAAGCAGCCCCAGAGCATGATACTGCCACCACCACATGATGCTGCCACCACCATATTTGACAGTGGGGATGGTGGGTTCAGAGTGATGTGCAGTGTTAATTCTCCGCCACACATAGCGTTTTGCATTTTGGCAAAAAAGTTCGATTTTGGTCTCACCTGGCCAAAGCACCTTGTTCCACATGTTTGCTGTGTCCCCAACATGGCTTCTGGCAAACTGCAAACGGGACTTTTTATGGTTTTCTTTTAACAATGGCTTTCTTCTTGCCACTCTTCCATAAAGACCACATTTGTGCAGTGCGCGACTAATAGTTGTCCTGTGGACAGATTCCCCCACCTGAGCTGTGGATCTCTGCATTTCATCCGGAGTCACCATGGGCCTCTTGGCTGCATCTCTGATCTGTGCTCTCCTTGTTCAGCCTGTAAGTTTAGGTGGACGGCCTTATCTTGGTAGGTTTACAGTTGTGCCATACTCTTTCCATTTCCAGATAATGGATTGAACAGTGCTCTGTGAGATGTTCAAAGCTTGGGAAATCTTTTTATAGCCTAAGCCTGCTTTAAACTTCTCCACAACCTTATTCCTGACCTGTCTGGTGTGTTCTTTGGACTTCATGATGCTGTTTACTCCCCAGTATTCTCTTAACCAACCTCTGAGGCCATCACAGAGCAGCTGTATTTGTACTGAGATTAGATTATACACAGGTGGACTCTTTTTAGTCATTAGCAGCCATCAGGCAACTTCTGAATGCAATTGGTTGCACTCAGAAAAAAGGGGGCTGAATACTTTTGCACACCGCACTTTTCAGTTTTTTATTTGTAAAAAATGTTTCAAATCATGTGTAATTTTCTTTCCACTTCACAATTGTATACCACTTTGTGTTGGTCTTTCACATTAAATTCCAGTGAAATATGCTTCAGATATTTTTTTTAGACCTACTGCGTCTCCTTTTGTCCTCCACTTGTTTTCCTAAAATTTTTAAAGACACACTGCACACCATGCTGAGATGTGAGAATCACCTCATTGGTGCAAAAATATTGTTTTATGCCTGACAAAATGTGTTTTCTTTGGCATTTTTCATCAATTCAAGTAATGAAATTATAGCAAATTATGTGTTTTGTGTCAGGTTGCCAGTAAGTTCTTAAAAATACAATTTAAGATGGCCTCTTTTCTAAGTTGTCTGTTATGTGTAGACACAAAACTGCTTCATCCCTTGAGTTAGGTCCCTTTTTAATGCTTGAATGATTCTTAGGGCAATGCTAAGTTACTTAACAAACAAACAAAAAACATTCCTCTGAAAATGGTAAGGTACAAGGAACGAAAAAGAGTGAAGAAGCAAAATTTGAAAGACCTTCAGAAAGCCTGGAGAACTATTGCTCAAGACCACTTTAAAAATAACAAGAAAGCCCGGCTGCTTGGAAGCAACATATAAAGTAACGAGAGGTGGCTCAAGATTGTTGCTCAGTGCTGTAATTCAACAAAGATTAAATGTATTGCCTAGGATGACCTAGGATGAATCCTTCTGACTTATATCTAATGACTAATGACTTATATTTGCATCTACTCCAACCAGTAGATGAAAGTTTTATTTTCATCCAATGGCAAATCTATGCAGTATTGTCTATTGCTTTAGTTGCTCATGCTCAGCTATGTGCAAAATATCTTGGAACATGCCAAAAGGGCCCAGTCTGTTGAAATGGGCTGCAAACTTTCAAGCTCCAAATTGAATTGAGCATCCACGTAGTATACAAGCCTCCATAGAGGCACCATCCTGCAACCATCAGGACCCAAATGGTTTATTGCACATACCAATACCATACATCTGGGAGGGAGAGGAGGGCCTATACAATATTAGGCAAGTAGTTTTAATGTTGTGGCTGATTGGTGTATTTGAAACAGAAATGTTTACTATTAATCCCTTTTCAGACCATTATTGTTTTATGATAGGGAAGTAGGTGTTTGCTGTAATTTTCTCTTTAGACTGGTAAATCTATTTTGCCACTGTCTCTGGTAATCATTCTTTTGTGAGATGAGCTCTTGGTCACTGAGGTGTTCCTCGTGTTGTTGTCTAATATAGGAAAATGCAGTAACACTGGGTGGGCCTCAATCCTCTTACCAAGGTCTTTAGATAAAAGCCATCAGCCCCGCTGGAATTTGCCCTGAATAGACTAAAGATAAAGAGGAGATTCTTTACTTGTGACTACTCTTAGACACTTTGTAAACAGACAGAAAAGCTAGGCCAGTGGATCTAGAGTGAGGCAAGTCCCACCTAGCTGTCATAAGTACCAGAGGACATTTCTTCACCGAAGCGCACTGTAAACACAGAATCACACTAACACACGTACACAAGCATATATGCACATAATCCCTCCTGCCAGTGCACACACAAACACACAGTCCCCGTCGAAAACTGTCTTTCCCGTTAATTCCCCCTCCCCTCTTTTTCCTTCTTCAGCTCAGGGTTTTGCATAACAGGTAGTCACAGACATTTCCTCGTCCTGAGCAGGGATATCCTGGCGCCCGACAGTCGCTCCCTGGCTCACTGCAGCTCTGGTCCATGGATTTTGGACTAGGACTAAATTTAGACCCACAGCAGACCCCCTTCATGCCGCTCAGAAACCAAGCAGCTGAGCGACCGCAGCGCACAAGACACTTCCTCAACAGGGGCACTGGGACAAGTCCACACTAGGCGACACTAAATGTCAATTGTGATGGATGGCTGGGTGGATAGATGCTTGTTAATTCTAGTTAATCCTGAGGACAGTGCAGTTTCTGTTTTTCTCTCTTAGTTTGGCTGATCTGTTATTTTAATACCTTTTCAATGCGTGTCTCTAAAATAAAAAATACTGTAGTTTGAGATTTATTGGCATCTGATAATTTTCATAGTAACTTCCTGCAGCATTTGAGGTCTAAGGTGATCTTTAGTATTGGAAAGTTGCCCAGTCCAGCCCAGCTGTGATTACATCGCACTTTTATGGCACTCAGCCAGACAGCGTGTGAACTTTGCACTGCGGAATTTAAATTTGTCATTCTGTCACAATAGTTTGGATATTTTTTTTTTTAAATGATAAAACCCAAAAAGCAAAAAAAAAAAAAAAGAAAAAAAAAGCTGTAAGGATGCTGGTACTCACTGGCTAGTTGGAAGAGTGCAGCGATGGCCTCCTCCCACCACTGGGATTCATGTGAGATGAAGCGCAGTTTCATCAGGCCTAGAAGGAAGATCAGCTGACCGGCAGTCAGGGCCACTGTTGCTATCAGGTTACACGCTCGCATCATGTCGAACTGCACTTCAAGGACCAGAAGAAAAGTTGTGTCATATTTCTGGCACTGTGATGTGAAAGTGTTAATTATACACATATGACAAGTTAGACAGCCTTAACAGTCTTTAAGAGATACTTTTATAATACGTCTGAATTTTTGAGGGCATCATAAAACTTTAGTCAAATTGTACAACCCGGTTTCCAAAACAAGTTGGGACACAGTGTGAAATGTAAATAAAAGCACAATACTCAAATGCCAATTGTTAAAAATTGTGATTTAATACATTTAGTGCAAAGACGACACAGGGAAAATGTCATTGCCATGTTGAACCTTTGGCATGGATATCACCTCTTCTTCTAAGACACTGAAAGCATTTTGGAACGGTGGAGAACAGCTGATAGGCTTCTGAAAGTAAATATAGGATTTCAGCTTGTCAGTGGTTCAGGGCCTGGTTTGTCTTGTTTTATTTTTCATCACACACTAAGTGTTTTTTTTGTGTGTGAAAAGTCCAAACTGCAGGCAGGACGTCTTAGGAATTCTCTTCTTCTGACAATGGTTTGGCATGGTCTTGCTGAAAAAGGCAAAACCTTCCTTGAAGAAAACATTGTCTGGATGCTGCTCCTGATTCTTAATATGCAAGTTGCCAATGTCTGGTGCACTAATGCAGCCCTACACCATCACAGATCTTGGCTTTGGAACTGAGGTGGATGGTCCCTCTTGTCTTTAGCCTGCTTTACATACTGTCCATGAATTCCCCTCAAAGAAAATTCAGATTTTCACTGGTCGAATCACAGGACAGTTTTCCACTTTGCCTCTGTCTATCTCATATGAGATCAGTTCCAGAAAAGGTGGTGGGGTTTCTCAGTCTTGTGTATACATATTTATATGTTTTGTTTAGTTTTTTTTGGTTTGTTTGTTTTATTGTTTGATATGGGAGATAGAGCTGGTCATTCCCTGATCTGGAGGTTCCTTTGATCCCCGACTCCTTCATTCTGCATTTAAATTGTACTTGGGCGAAACACCTACCTACCGATTACCACTGAAGCGTCCACTGGTCTGTGTGAATGTGAGAATGTCTTTAAGTGGTCAGTAAGAATGCCAGATAATACGACATTTATTTTATTATTTATTTATTTATTTTTGCATGGCAAAGTTTGAACCTTTATTTGTGGACGCAGCAACAAACTGTGCTCGCTTTGATTTTCGAAGCACTTCTGATCCCATTTCCACCACAGTTTTGTTTTCGTCCTTTGTGTACATTTTCCAGATTATCTGAATCTTTTATTTACTACACTATATACTGCAAATAATGAAATCATGTAAGGATCAAATTCTTACATTGAAGGACATTGTTCTGAAATTGTTGAAGTATTTTGTGTTACTTAATTACCCAACAATAATGAACTGTTCTAGAAGTTGTTGTTTTTGTTTTGCTCATTTTGTTTGTTTCCTTTTTTTTGTTTGTTAGTTCTTCGCCACTTTTCTATTCGTTTGTTCCCCATATGCCAGCTTTTTTTGGAAACAGGGTTGTGTAATACATTTCCAGCAAAGTAGCATTGACATGATTACTATTTTTTCATGAATGGTGGGTCACTTCTGCCATTAGTAAGCAGCGCTGCCCGTTGCCCAGGAAAGCTGGCCAATGGATTTCAGCATTTCCCAGGCTTGTTCTTAAATGACTCTCAGTGGAGCTTATTTAGTGAAGCACATAAATCTGTCGTAGCATTGACTTTGACTGAATGTTTATCCAGATACCCAAAGCCAATTGACAGCGTGATTATCAATAAAAAGAATTTGACCTTTTTATGCAGTGTGTGCTACAAATTCTTGGATGACTTCCATAGGCTAATGTTTATACTAATATGCTGGATCAACTTGAAAGTTAAGAGCTTGGATTTAATTCATGTATATCAGCTTGATCTGAAACCCTGACAGTGAAATTCGTCAGCAGTGTGTTTTCATATGAAAAAGAACAAAACCAACTACTACACAACACGAAACACTACAGAGATATTTGCAGTATTAAGTGTGTTTCTTTTATTCACAAGTACTAATCAATCTCTCAGCAAGCTTTATGGTTTGTTAATATTAGTATTTTTTTAAAAGCAGACATAAACACTCTGTGATGTCAAACTTAAAATCTAAAGTAAAGTAAAAACTTACATTTAACAGTGCCACGGGATTCTTGGTAGCCTGCATACTCAGAGCCCCAGCCGATGCCTTCACATTGCTTCTGTGTGCCTTGAACCTTTCTGTCAGCCTGGAGGTCGTCACGGCCCCTTTCCCCACCATTGGGGCACATTTTCCATAGTCCCACACTGCGCTTACGCCCGTCCTCCAGATCCTGCAGGACCCAGCTGGGTGTGACGGCTGCAACATTATTTAGGACCAGGGACAGCAGGGCTACGGCCACCGCTGCCGCCACCAGCCTCTGCAAGGCCATGTGACGCCCGGCACCTGCCACTTCTCCCCCTCCGTCGTGTCCTTGCTCTGAGTCCTGTTCCCGCTCAGTGGACTGCCAGCTCCCTCTCCTCTCCTCTGGGCCAGAAGCACTAGCAGTGCTCTGGGCCCCCTGGCTACTCTCCACCTCCTCCACCACCACCTTCTTCTTCTTTGAGCTATTAGCTAGTGTTGTCCCAGCTCACTCAGAGGTGGAATTGGCAAGAGTCTCGTTTTAGGGTTTAGCTAAAGGACATCTCCATTCATCCTCATTCATGAGTCGGTTGTTGTCGCAGCAGATCCTCAGCCCTCCTCCTCAGACAGCAGTGTGGGTACGTCGGGATTGATCCAGCTGGCACCTAGGTCCATTCCACTGGCTCCGGCTGGCTGCAGCTTGACTCTTGGATCTCAGTCCTTGCTTGCACTTTATCTTCTGCTTTTCCACTCTCCGGTGCTTTGCTTATTGCACTTTTTGGACTTCTGGGTTTGCAGCTGGTTTCTTTGGGTGCACAGAAGATTGGCTTTCTTCTTTTTTTCTTTTCAGCAATGCCACATTTCTTTCAGAGAAGTAAAGATGGAAAAAGCAGATTCTTCACACAACGTTGCTAGGAGCTCAGTCGTAGGTGGCTTTGCTTTGGCTACACAAGACCGTCTGTAGACTTGATGAGCCCCTGCTGCCTGCCTGGAACAAGAAGTCCTCTAGCCCACCCCCCTTTGCCTCTTTCTGTCTTTTCCCCTCTTTCTCTCTCTTGCTCACTCACGCACACACAGTTTTCTCTGGAAATCTTTGTGGTCAGAGTTGAAATGCAGGGGAGTTACAGTTCATCATAATCCAAGGAATCAGTTAGCAGCTATAGTAAGCAGTGAACAGGCAGCTCCTTCCTTCATGATCACTTTAAATATGAGTGTGTGTGTCTGTGCCAGTGTGTTTGTGAGACAGAATGTCCAAAAGACACCCTCTTAGACGTCACCGTTCGTTATATTCTTTTGTCTGGAGACCAGGGGGCGTTCGCTAAAGTCCACTCGCCCATGTGCAACAAACATAGTGACTGCCACAGTCGGCCAGCAACAGGATGTGTTTCCTGAGGGGAAAAGAGGATGGGAAGAGAGGCCAAATGTAGACCTGTTTCTTCTCTTGTCTTTCCTTTTCTGGCTCTCTAAATCTGGCCACTGCGAACTTGATTTTTCTCAACATTTTTAAATAACTCACATTTTTTTTTTTATCCCAGGGTTTGTTTTCTATGACCATAAGGAGTAAGCGCTTGGCTGTCACTTACTACTATTGCTTTTTTTTCACTTAGTCTCCCTTCTTAAAGCAGGGCCCCTAAAGATTTGGGATATTTCCTGTTGCCTAACTTTAATAAACAGCCCACATCTGTATCAGCTAAAGCAAGGAGGAGGGAGGGGATGGAAATAGAGACCAGATGGCTGTGGAATCTTAAATTTGGAATTGAAGCTGAACTAAAGTGTGCGTGCATGCGTGTGTGCGTGTGCGTGTGTGTGTGTTTGGGGGGGGTAAAGGCTTGATTTACGTCAGAGAAAATGTTTAAAAAAACAGAAGGACAGAGAATGAAAAGCCTGCCGCTTGCTTTGAGTTTAAAATCCTTTTCTCAGTCTTAAAATGTTCTCATTTCTAGATAATGCTTTTTTCAGTATACCGCAGTTTGTTTTTTTTGGTGGACATTTATTATAATTATCATTAATACTGAAATGATACTATAATGCTAAAGATCTGACCCTATCGACCTGAAGGTATTTACAACTTTAAATCAGGTTTGTCCCCATTTTCACATGCACACACTCCAGCTTCCAAATATAAACTTAAATGGAATCAGACATAACTGGAAAATATTGTTACGCAAGCCAACATTGTACGTATGTGCGTATTTATGTGTGTGTACAACCAATTTCATTGTTGAATAATAAAATACCAAGGCAGTGAGCCACACATCACTCTTGCAAACAAGCCATTTCTCCTTTCTTCTGTAGTAAAGCGGTGTGGGAAAATATGGCACGGATGTGTGTGAAAACTCGTCGGCTGGATGTGGCACGCGTGTGCCTTGGGAATATGGGAAATGCCAGGGCAGCAAAAGCACTAAAGGAGGCGGAGGCTGAGCCTGAATCAGAAACCCAAGTTGCGATGTTGGCAGTTCAGCTCGGCATGTTGGTAAGACATTAAAGAAGTTTTCATTTAAGCCACGCTCACAGTCTAACGGAGTGGCTTGTGCTTTTTTTTTTTACTTGACCCCAAACTATGTTAAAGAAATTGTAAAAAGTGTTTTCTCTGTTTGGGTTCAAGCTGACACCCAATTTAACTTGAAAACACTTTCAGCACCATACATGGTAAAAGCAGAGCAAAATATAAGATTTCATTAGAAAAAGACAAAAGTAACTTAAAAAATAAACTCTGGCTTATAAAATTGTTCTAGAAGATCATTTTTGTCTCTCTCTTTTTTTTTTTTCTCTTTTATAAATAACCTGTGTTCCAGCTCACAGAAATGTCACATCCTTTGGCTGCAAATAACACATCCTCTCTTTAAGTCCAAGCGTTGTACCACGCACAGACCAAGGGACTTTCCGGGCCGAAAGCATTTATCTTTCCATCATCTTTTCCTGTCTTCCAACAGGAGGATGCAGAAAATCTGTACAAAAGCTGTCAGCGCTATGACCTGCTGAACAATTTCTATCAGGCTTCTGGTAAATGGCAGCAGGCTTTGGAAACAGCTGAAAGTTACGATCGCATCCATCTGCGCACCACGTACTACAACTATGCCAAATACCTGGAGTCCATGGGTGATAAGACACTGGCCCTCACTTAGTAAGAATTTTTAATTTTTTTTTGTCAGTGATGCAGTAGTTTGTGTAGGAACAAATATACCATAGAAACAAGGTATGATTGATTATTATCCGTCTTGTTACAGCTATGAGAAATCAGACACACACAGGGTTGAAGTGCCCAGAATGCTCCAGGACGACACGTCATCTCTAGAGATTTATGTTAACAAAATGAAGGACAAGTAAGTCCAGAGTCTCCCTTTATGTTTAAAAACATCTCTGTATAATATCACCTAATGCTTATATTCTGTTCAAAACCTATTTTTAAAAACAAGTGCTTTCCATCTTGTTAACTCAGGAGCATCTATAAGTGGTGGGCCCAGTACCTGGAGAGCCAGTCAGACTTGGATTCTGCGCTACATTTCTACGAGTGTGCTCAGGATTATCTCTCTCTTGCTCGGATCTACTGCTACAGAGGGAACATTCAGAAGGTGACTCAGTTTGTAATTGGGTGTTTTTATTTTTCAAGAATCACATCTTGAGGACTTAATTTTCTTCCCTTATATATAGTGAGGATTGTACTTGAGAAACAGGTCTAGGTTTGTAAAGCCACTGTAAACAGTGTTGCAAATGTGCGTAATTTACATGCTTCTTTTGTTTATATGATAACACAGTTTTTTTTTTTTAATTTCTTAGGCATCTGAGATAGCCAATGATACGGGTGACAGAGCAGCTTCTTACCACCTGGCCAGGCATTATGAGGGACATGATATCAAACAAGCTGTTCATTTCTACACACGAGCTCAGGCCTACAACAATGCTATACGACTTTGTAAGGTAAAGTAAACCATCTTTTTTTTTTTTTTCTCCCCATCAGCAACCTCAGTTAGAAATTCCTAGGATGACCCACAGTATAGCTATTTATGAAGCAAGATGTTTTCTTGTGTGTCTGACCAGGAGAACGGCCTGGATGACCAGTTGATGAACCTGGCTCTGCTCAGCAACCCAGAGGACATGATGGAGGCTGCGTGTTACTACGAGGAGAAAGGCACCCATATGGACAGAGCTGTTGCGCTCTACCATAAGGTGCATTGAAGCTTTCAGTTTGTTTTTTCCTGAGTGAATGGCTTGATGCATTCTAATTATTTCCACAAGGGGGAGCTATTGTGACATATATTGTGAATTATGTCTATATTTATTCATTTATTTATTCATTTGTTTCCTGTAGGCTGGCTATGTCTCCAAAGCCCTTGAGCTGGCCTTCGCCACCCAACAGTTTGGCGCACTTGAGATGATCGCAGAGGATCTCAATGACAGCTCTGACCCAGCCCTCCTGGCGCGCTGCTCTGACTTCTTTAGCACACATTCCAAGTATGAGAAGTCTGTGGAGTTACTGGTAGCAGCCAAGAAGGTACCACTGTGATACAGCATCAGCTGCCTGCCTGTTAATCCATTCATATGTGCTTACTTGTGTTTGTGTGTCTCCACATCTGTGTACCCAGTACCATCAAGCCCTGGAACTGTGCGTGAAGCAGAATCTGACAATTACAGAGGATCTGGCCGAGAGAATGACCGTAACTGATTCAAAGGATATGTCTGAAGAGGCACGCAAGGAGCTGCTGGAGAGGATTGCTGACTGCTGCATGTCTCAGAGAAATTACCATCTGGCCACTAAGAAATACACACAGGCAGGCAACAAACGCCAGGTAATAATCTGATGTGTAGTAGTAATACCCGCCGTACTCTTGGACTTTGCTAATATGACTCTAAAAACTTAAAATATTTATTTTGTTTCTTCTTAACAGGCAATGAGGGCCCTCCTCAGGTCAGGCGACACGGAGAAAATCGTTTTCTTTGCCAATGTTAGTCGTCAGAAAGAGCTTTTCGTCATGGCTGCCAACTATCTCCAAACTCTAGACTGGCGAAAAGATCCAGATATCTTAAAAACAATCATTGGTTTCTACACAAAAGCCAGAGCACCAGAAAAGCTTGCTGGCTTCTATGAAGCTTGTGCTCAGGTGGGCAAAATTTCACGATGGCCATCATCTGCACTTTTGAATCTTACTTTGAATCTTATTTTAAGTAAAATCTGGATGAATTAATGAATAGCTATGTTGTTATCATTTATAAGGTGGAGATTGATGATTACCAGAACTATGAAAAGGCTCTGGATGCTTTGACTGAGGCATCAAAGTGTCTTTCAAAAGTAAAGGACACTTCGCCTGGAGAACAGGAAGAACGACTGGCTGTCCTGCAGCGTAAGATCACCTTAATCAGGAAATTCATCCACATACGAAGGTATGAATATGAACTCATTTTTATTTATTTTATCTTAGATTTTGTGGTTTTCATCATACAAGGCATACATTTTGATGGTTGCTTTGTTTTCGCCCGGTTTGACCCGTCTGTGACGTTTTGAGTTCATCACGTTTGTCTGCAGGTTGTACAATGAGGATGCCGGGGAGGCGGTGCGGTTGTGTGAAGCCCTGCTGATGGAGCCAGAGCTGGACCCTGCTGTCAGGATTGGAGATGTATTTGGTCTAATTATCGAGCATCACTGTCAGCAAGGCAGCTTCCAACTGGTGACTCTTCTTTTTTTAGATTTTTCAGTAGGTCACATTAGACACAAGCACTTTTAAATCTTTGGATGCTCATCTCTCCGTATGCTCTGTAATTCTTTCCTAGGCCCACCGTAAACTGGAGGAACTCCAGAAGCTGTTGCCAAAATCCCAGAACGTTAGGTACTACATTAGCCAGGCCAGCCTAGTGGCCCTGCATAAAGAGATGGGCATACCTATGGATCATGGTGAAAGCATACACGTCTCAAAGGAAGAAGATGAGGAGGAAGTGGAAGAGGATTTAAACGTGTCTTAACAGTGTCGTTATTTAATCTAGTGAAGCTAAACAAAATGTGCTCTGCACTTTTTCAGACCGGAAATAACTGTGGAGTTAGCTCTGTCCAAAACGGCTACATGAGAGATGTGAGAGTTGCCAAAATCACATTCGCGAAATGAGCACAACTTGTGGTTGCACTCAAAGACACCTTGCTTTCACACAGCCGATGAATACTACAGATTATGAATATCAAATACAAAAAAATACATAAATGAATAAGTAAACAAATCAAAGCTACACCAAGATCTCATCAGGATACTTGAAACTTTCAAAAATCATGAGGCCAGAGAGTGTGTGTATTACCTCAGCTGCAAAACTTGGAAAACATTAGGGAGTTAATGTATAAAAGAAACTTCATTTTCCAAAATGCTGAATATAAAACACATTGAACATGTATCCTCAGCAAAAAATCTCTATATAATGCAGCAGTTTTGCTCTTGATCTTAAATCCCAGATTAATTATTTTTACAGCAGCTTTTGTGAAGCATCATTTAGATTGATAAACGCAGGCTCTTGCCTTTGAGCTGTTGAGCTGTTTTTACAGGGATTGATTTATTCCTCATATCTGACTGAGGTTTGCATGCATTTGGTACAATTTATTTTCCTATTCAACTGATGTATTAAATGTAAATATCCTCTCAGTGTCATGTTATATCTCTGTAAAGTATTTTGCAGCTATTTTTGATAACATGAGGCCACATCTTAGACTGTGAATTCATTGGATTGTTCTTATACATTGTTACGTTCCCATTAAAACAAAACAAAAAGCATTGGATTTCATGGGGTTTTTTTTTGCATCATTTGCATATACCAAAAGCTGAAAACACATTGATTGAGCTGTAAAGCTGTTCTTTGTACTTCATGTCCTGCTGGATCCTCAGATTTTTTCCTCTCCTAGATTCACCTTGAAAGTATTTTTTGTGTGCTGGAAGCCTTAACTCTGCTTCTATGTTTAGTTTTTTTAAAAATTATAATTACTTTTCCTTATGACATAGACAAGATTGTTATGTTTAGTTGAGTTAGCATAACCCCCTGCCAGTAGTCATGATGTTATATAATGAGCATATGGTACCATTTTGGCTTTAAATGTGAAGTATTTTAGAAGAGCAGCTATCCCAACTGTATGCTCAAGGGGGCACTGTTGTCAATAGAATTTTACCATTCTTTCACAAAGGTCTCAGTTTATACTGTATAAAGGTTAAATAATAAATGGCAGAGTCACTTATACAACTGTTAGTGTTACCCATACTTTATGTACTTTTATTTACATAATTAAACATGTAAACAGAATTTTCATACTTTTAGGACTTCCCAAACTGACTTTAGCCAGAATTACCCAGAATTACATTTACTGTGACACATGGTAGTTATTAATTGATTAATGTTGTGTTTGGTATCAAATGAAGTATAGAGAAAGAGTGTGCACACATGAGTTGTATTTGTGTTGGGGAGCCATGGAAACATTGTTGGTGGTTACAAGCAACAGTTGGCCATGAAGGAAAAAGATGATGGATGCTCAGGACCAAACTTCAGATCAACTTCAGAAACAAGTTCAAGCTGTGACAGAAGAAAATGTGAGTAAGACAACTTCCTATTTGTTTTCTTAAGTATTCTCACTTTACAGTGCCAGAAAAAGATGTCATGTTGGCAAGGGAGCTTAACAATGAGGATGAAATGATCATACAATAAACAGTCGCTGTTTTTAAATCTCGCTTAAAAGGACATTTTTACTCCCCTGGCCTTCGACCCAGTGTGAGACTGTGACCGTGGTGTTAAGTAAATTTTTCTGTTTCGTAGTTCCTTATTTTTTAAAACTTTTTGATATTTTAAGTATTTAAATTTTTAATACTGTGCTCGTTATTGATGTGTCTTTTATATTGTTCTATCCTATGTCTGTGCTTGTTGCTGTGATTGATGTGTTGTACAGCACTTCGGCCAGCCCTGTTGTTGTTTTAAGGTGCTTTATAAATAAATTGGTATGGTATGGTATGGAGGCCTTCAATACAGAGAAATGGGTAATTGTGTGTGTGTGTAGTTGCAGTTGCGTAACAAATATGAGCGTGTGTTCACCAAAGTGGGCCACCTGGAGACCAGATTGAGCCACCTGGCCACCTCTAACACAGACCTGTCCCACAGGCTGGTCCAGAGCGAAGAGGAAAGACTGAAGGTGTTAAACAAACATGGGCTATAACTTAAATGTGAATACATACTACAGAACAAATCTTTTTCTTTTTCTTGTCTAATCTTTTTTAGATCTACAAGGAGCTTGTAGAGGAGAAAATTGAGACTAATAAGATACGAGAGCACTATGAAGAAGAGACATTTGAGCTGAAAACCAAGGTGAGAGTTTTCCACAAGAATGGCAGTCTGAATCACTATGGCACTCACTTTTTCCTGCACTCCCCACTTTGGTTAGATACTGAACCAAGAAGGTGTGATAACAGAGCTGGAAATAGAGCGAGACAGGTTGTTCAGGGAACTTGAGTCCACTGGGGTATCCCTGAGAGTAAAAGAGAAGAATGGCCAAGACTTGACTGAGGAGCATGCCACACTAAAGAAAAACTACCAGATTCTGGTTGAGGCCCACAATAAAGAACTAGCCAAGAGTGGAGAGCTGACTGCAGAGCTGCTGGCACTGGCCCAGGCCCAGGATGCCCTCCACAGGCAGCTGGAGGAGCAGCATCAATGTGTTAAGACCACCACCGAGGGCCTTCATGGAGAGCTGGACAGGGTGCAGGCTTTGATCAGCCACATGTCACATAACAGAGTCAAGGTGAAGCACTGAATTACGTGTCTTAATAACAGTTATAGTTAGAATACAATGTTCTATGTTTATTATTTAGACTGTTATATTTTTCATTTGAAATGTTAAGACTGTTGTTATGTTGCATAAACAGCCCGAGGAACTAGCAGAGTTGGACAGGGAGCAAAAAAACGTGCAGAAAACTGTGAGTATTTCTGTATAAAGTCATTACTTTTTTTGAAATTGGTAACCATAACAGTTTCAAGTCACTGCCTCGCATAGCTTTTCATTCATTTTCCTCACATAGCTCCTCGAAAACCAAGATGAGATCAAAGACAAGCTGGAGAAAATGAAGAGCAGCTACAAGGAGCAGCAGAAGAACCTGGAGGAGAAAGTGTGCGGGCCTGTGAATGTTTGTCATTTACTTGTGCAAAAGCTTAATGAAGATAAAACATCATTATCTTTACATTTACAGTCAACAAACAGCCAAACCCATCTCAGAATGTAGAGTGATCCAGTGTTTGTCCCATATGCATCTGCTTTGTGGTTGCATCTTTGGTTTTAGTTCTAAGCTGTGGCTTTATTTGCTCTGTGTGTGTGTGTGTGTGTGTGTGTGTGTGTGTGTGTGTGTGTGTGTGTGTGTGTGTGTGTGTGTGTGTGTGTGTGTGTGTGTGGGATGTGGTCTCTTTGCTTCTTCTCTGTGGATTTTGCTCTCTTGTGGTCGGGCCTGTGTTTGGTCACCAGGGTGGCGATGGGTAAAGAGCACCAGGAGATCAACAGAGCAATGCATATTAGCCAGCAGAAACTCTCTGAGCAGAGTGCGGTGAGCTGTTTGCATCCTCAGCATTTTGTTTTAGTCTTTTCCAAATTATAATAATGCATGTGCCGTTTCCTTTGAAGGCCCTGATGTGCTCTCAGAGCCAATTAAAAGAGGTAGAGGAGGAGAACTCTAAGCTGCAGCTGCGGCTGAAAGAGCTGAACGAGGAATATCGCGCAAGGCTGGTTTATTATTTAGAGGACTTAGCTGTGAGTAATGGCACACACAAAGCATGCTTGATAGTGAGACTCAACAATCTTGATAGGATCTCCACTCTGTGTAATCCAGGATTACTTTGATGGGCTTGGAGAAAGTAAAAGCCCATCAGAGCAGAGCAAGATGAGAGCATTCCTCGACAGCATGCTGCAGGACGTTCGTTTGTCCTACAGGGTGAGAGAGGAGCAGCTCGCCACCGCTGCTCGCTCCTATAAGAAGAGACTACAGAGGATCACCAAAACTCATCATGCACTCCTGATTGCATACAGGTGGTGTTTCCTTTGTGTCTTTCCTGTTTGTTTAGACATGTTTGGTGTCATTAGGTTGACATTTGGTACTTCACTTCAGACAGATCCTTTATAAGATACTAAAATTTATTCTAGTGTGCATAAAAGCATTCCCATAATTAGAGATAGCATGTAGGACCTGCTCAACCTTGCACATAGTGCAATGGACAAGGACTGCCATAAACAGCATATTTTTTTTTTCCCCCTACCTCATAATCTTTAGGGTTCAGAGAGACCAGATCTTGGCCAAACCAGAGAATAACCTAGAACCTGGGCCTCCAGAAGCCCACTTCAGCTTGGAGCCGACTGAACTGAAAGATGCAATCGAAAAGGAGCTCCAACAACTTCGCCAGGACAAGGCAAGGCTGGAAGGTCAGCTGCAGGCGTCCCGGGAGCAGGTAGCACAAAACAAAAGTGGCTGCTTTGAAGTGGATAGATTTGCTTTTGTTTTGTCTCATGAATGCTTGTTTTTGGTCTGTGGGGATTCTTCTTTGTTTCCATACTTCCCGTATAAAGCCAAAGAGTATTTCTTTTGGGAGTGGTGATATTGAAAAAAACTTCAAAGTTTGTGTTCTGCAGCAACAAAAGGGATTAACTGCTGCAGAGGTGGACTTTGGATCATGTAACAGGATTGCTTTAAAATGTGCTGCTATGATGCCTGCTAGAACAGGTTTTTTTTTTTTTTGTTTGCAGAGAAAATAACTATTTGGGAAAGTGACTGTACAACAGAGAAATGTACACTGACTTCCCCTAAAACCAGAAATTTTACATTCTTGTTCCTGTTTGAGGAAATATTATACTTGCTGGTACCTTTATTAGATACACCCGTTCAACTGCTTGTTCATGCAAATATCTAATCAGCCAATCACATGGCAGCAACTAACTGCATTCAAGGCATGGCCATGATGACCTGCTGAAGTTCAAACTGAGCATCTGATTTTTTTGTGACTTTGAATGTGGCATGGTTGTTGGTGCCAGACAAGCTGGTCTCAGTATTTCAAAAACTGCTGATCTGCTGGGATTTCCCCACACAGCCATCTCTAGAGTTTACAGAGAATGGTCTGACAAAGAGAAAATATCCAGTGAGCGGCAGTTCTCTGGGAGAAAATGCCAGAGGTCAGAGGAATATGGCCGGACTGCTTTGAGCTGATGGGAAGCCAACGGAAACTCACATAACCAATTATTGCAACCAAGATGTGCAGAAGAGCATCTCTGAATGAATAATATGGTGAACCTTGAAGCAGATGGGCTACAGCAGCAGAAGACCACACCAGGTGCCACTCCTGTCAGCTAAACAGGCAAAACTGAAGCTACAGTTCACACAGTGTCACAAATATTGGACAACAGAAAAATGTTTTTGAGTCTTGAGTTCTCCTTTGACATTCAGATGGAAGGGTCAGAGTTTTATGTAAACAACATAAAAGCATGGATCCATCCTGCCTTGTATCAGTAGTTCATGCTACTGGTGGTGTATTGATGTGGTTGATATTTTATTGGCTCACTTTGGGCCCCTTAGTACGAACATCGTTTAAACACCACAGCCTGCCTGAATATTGTTGCTGACTATGTCCATCCCTTTATAACTATGTAACCATCTTCTGATGGTTGCTTCCAGCAGGATAACACACCATGCCACAAAGCTCACATCACCTCAAATTGGTTTCTTGATTATACTCAAATGGGCTCCACAGTCACCAGATCTCAACCCAACAGAGCACCTTTGGGATGTGGTGAAAGACGAGATTTGCATCATGGAATATGCAGCCAACAAATCTGCAGCAACTGTGTGGACCCAAATGTCTGAGGAATGTTTCCAGCACCTTGTTGAAAATAATTTAGGCAGTTCAAACAGAAATCCAGCACAAGGTGTACCTAATAAAGTGTCCAGTGAGTGTATATTGCTGTTTTCCTCCAAATGATTTTTTTTGCATGTAGGGAGACTCTAGATCTTAAGCCTGACTTTTCTGTTTTAGGTGGCTATTTTCAAAATGAAAAATGTAAACTGTCAAGAATGGGTGCCTTTTTTTTTTTCTCTCATTTTACCAAATGACAGATGCAGTCAGCTGTGCATTTTGTCAAATAAATTTTTGAAAAATGTAACTTAATCAGACCAGACAAACTGAAGCAGCTATGCAAGGAATCCTGTGGTGACATAAGAAAATATGAGGGGCCGTTAGGGACATTATTACTGAAACGCTCTCACACACACTACTGAAACGCTCTCACAAACACTACTGAAACGCGCTCACAAACACTACTGAAACGCTCTCACACACACTACTGAAACGCTCTCACAAACACTACTGAAACGCCTTCCTGTTCACACCAAACACCTTCCTGTTCACACGAAATTCTCTGGTTTTCAGTAGTGTGTGTGAGAGTGTTTCAGTAGTGTGTGTGAGAGCGTTTCAGTAGTGTTTGTGAGAGCGTTTCAGTAGTGTTTGTGAGCGCGTTTCAGTAGTGTTTGTGAGCGCGTTTCAGTAGTGTTTGTGAGAGCGTTTCAGTAGTGTGTGTGAGAGCGTTTCAGTAGTGTTTGTGAGAGCGTTTCAGTAGTGTGTGTGAGAGCGTTTCAGTAGTGTGTGTGAGAGCGTTTCAGTAGTGTTTGTGAGAGCGTTTCAGTAGTGTTTGTGAGAGCGTGTTTCAGTAGTGTGTGTGAGAGCGTTTCAGTAGTGTTTGTGAGCGCCAGGGTTATAATAGTTTTGGATTTTACATTATAGTTTAGTTTTAGTTAGTTTTTCCTTTTTTTTCTCTAATTCAGTTAGTTTTAATTAGTTTTCAGAGTGGTTTTTCTCCTTTTTATTAGTTTTTATTTTTGGTTTCATGCTTAGTTTTAGTTAGTTTCAGTTAGTTTCAGTATTAGTTTTAGTATTTTCATACCTAATCAGGTGCAAGACTCAAGGCGCAAAAGTGACTATTGTGTAATGAAAACTTCACAAAAGATACCGTTTAAAGAAATACATTCAACACCCAACAGTTCACAAGACATGCTAAATGTGTGTAATAATAAGGACACACATGAACATCAACAGGGAGAAACAAAGAAAAACATGAACTCCCAAACTCAATAAATTCTACAATAAACTCCACAATAAACTTCAGCATCAGTGCAGCAGATTAATAACACCTACATGTGGTGTTTGACAAAAACAAACTTTTTGAAGGAGTCAAAGCTCAAATCCAGCTGCATCCTGATGTTCTCACCACCTGATGCTGCTTCTGTTTTGGAGCTAGCTTGGTTAGATGCTGCTAATTAAACTTGCAGGGTCTTTGTACACAACCTACGGAAGTGTCCGACCTCATGTCCTCATGTGTGTGTTAATTACCTTGTGGTCGTGTGCAGGTGTTTTATATGCGGTGCAGGCTGGGACTTCTTTTTTGGTCTTCGCTCTTTGTGCTCAGTTTTTTGGCTGCAAACATATTTGTCCCTGTTTTTTTTAACTTTCTTCATTCCTTCACGTCCATCCTGATAGTTTCAACAGTCTCCTACCAGGAATTTGCTGACAGTTGTGAGTCCTTATATTGATGCTTTGATTATTATTCCTGATTGTTATTCTCTCACTGATAAAGTAGCCGGAAACGCACAAGGACGCAACAGTTTGAGGTGGACTTTGATGTTGCTGGTTTTTCCTGACTGAGAAATGTTCCGCACATTTTTCATCATCCACAACAAGACTTTCGATTCTATCTGTGCTCTTGTACTCAAAGAACCTCCATACGGGACTCTGCCGCTTTCTCGGCAGACCGCAGCCATTACAGCGCGGTGAGCGCACGCACATGCGCACTCACACAGTTGTCCTGTGGCGCTCCCAGCTTAAACTCGGAGAGCGGAAAAAATGATTTCATATCAATCCACAAGGCTTAAAAAAGAAAAAAAACAAACAAGTAAATGAAAGTCAGTTTATCGATAATTTCAGTTAGTTTTAGTTAGTTTTGTAAACTCACAATTCAGTTTTAATTAGTTGTCGTTTTTTCCTTTTAATTATAGTTTTTATTTATTTCAGTTAACGACAATGTTTTTTCAATTTCAGTTTTCGTTATTTCGTTCGTTTTCGTTAACTATAATAACCCTGGTGAGCGCGTTTCAGTAGTGTTTGTGAGCGCGTTTCAGTAGTGTGTGTGAGAGCGTTTCAGTAGTGTTTGTGAGAGCGTGTTTCAGTAGTGTGTGTGAGAGCGTTTCAGTAGTGTTTGTGAGAGCGCGTTTCAGTAGTGTTTGTGAGAGCGCGTTTCAGTAGTGTTTGTGAGAGCGTTTCAGTAGTGTGTGTGAGAGCGTTTCAGTAGTGTTTGTGAGAGCGCGTTTCAGTAGTGTGTGTGAGAGCGTTTCAGTAGTGTTTGTGAGAGCGCGTTTCAGTAGTGTTTGTGAGAGCGTTTCAGTAGTGTGTGTGAGAGCGTTTCAGTAGTGTTTGTGAGAGCGTGTTTCAGTAGTGTGTGTGAGAGCGTTTCAGTAGTGTTTGTGAGAGCTTTCAGTAATAATGTCCCTAACGGCCCCTCATAATATGAGAAAACAGCTGAGGGAGATCACCGAGTCCACGACAGAGTACAAAATCTACTGTTGCAATTACATTGTCCGATTACATTCTTAATATATATTAAAAAAAATTGTAATTAAAGGTGATTTGAAGATTTAATTTCTTCAAACAGGCTTCCTTTGAGAAGGAGCGTGCTCTTCTCCTGACCAGAGCAGCAGTTGCAGAGGCGCAGGTGTTGGAGTTGCAGAACTATACTGATAACCACCTGGGCAGGTCAGGAAGTTGCTTGATGTGTAAGTCATATACCATTAGCCCACAGAAGAGTGATAGATTGGTCTTTACTACTGATTGCAGGTACGAACAAGAAATCACACATCTGCGTGGATTGCATGGGACAGTGGAGGAGGAGGGGCGTTCCCAAAGCGAACATTTAGCTCCCCATTAAGGAAATGAGCAATAAAATTAAAAGATCAAAATAAAATGAAATTCTGTCTTTTTTCCAAATCAATACTCAATATAAATATAGTTGAATAACCCATTTCAAGCATTTAAAGTTGTGCGGGACTGCTCCATCAGTAGGTGGTGCTGTTAGCACTGATGGTTGTCTCGCTGAAAGCCCCCCCCCCCCCCCCCCCCCCCCCCTCCAAAGAAATCTGGCCTTGAGAAAAAAATGCCTGGAATGTTTGTAAAGCTTATGTCAATTTCACGAGCTCAGAAGAAGAAAGCATTGTGACAATGAGGGGTCACCGTGGTGAGAATAATGTCATTACATGTTACCCAGACACATACACGCCTGTGAATGCTTACCCCTCAATACCGCGTTGAGAACTGTCAGGCAGACAAGCCAGGCTTTTTCCAGAATGAGGGTTCATATTTATAACCTCTGTGATGGCGTGAATGGGCAACTATTCCCTTTAAATCCCTTTAACGATGAAAGGGTCTGCATTTCTTTTCTTGTGAGATTGGTGGCTGGGTGTCCTGTCACAGTGCGCAGAGTGAACTTCATAATTAGAAAGTGTCTTTGGTAGTTTGCTGGAAAAAAAAAGTTATGTTTATGTCGAGCTTTATGTTGAAAAAAATATAAATTGTCCATGCTAAGATATTGTATAGGAAATGATGAGAAAAGAAGAGGAGTTGGAAGGAGTCATACGCATGTCACCCCAATTCCCATTTCTGGGGGCATGCCAGCCATGGGAGGGAAAGAGGAGGGGAGCAGGGGTGTGAAAGTTTGAGAGGAATGGGAAGTGGGATTTTGTTAGTAATGTATTACACTCTCAGGGCCCTGGGAAAAAGGGTAGGGGGTGTTCGGCTTGGGTCTGTGCCAACATAGTCACTCTGCCAAAACGCTGGGCGCTGGAGACCACTCCTCTCACCAGCAGATCTGTGGGAAAATCAAATCCAGGTTGTTCTTTGCTGCTCAGTAACCAATCGCAGAGAGGTGTATGCAGACACCTCTGCAAACTTGCACAAATTCATATTTACTATTTGTAAATAAAGTGCATAAAGTGGAAACTGTAAAATTACAAGTGCAGAGTCGTCTGCTGCACCACAGCTGGTCCCCAAGGCAATGTGCCAGGGTTCCCCCCAAAGATGGGAAATTTTGGCTCCGCAGTATGTGAACAGCCATTTATCTACTGCCACTTATGTAGCCACTATTATGATGTAAAAATTGACCATAACCATTATTAGATTAGATTTACATTGTAGAAAACTAATTTATAGCAATATAATTCATGGGAACTAACAAGAATTTGACAAATTGAACTGAACTTTGCTACTGTGGTGAAACTATGACAAAGATATTGTGTATATATAACAGCTGTGTTAAACAATGCAGAAACCCCCATTACTGGATGATTACAGTGTGAGTGCGGTCTGGCTGCCAGTAAAATGCAGAAAATATTAACAATTTTTTCATTTGAAGTGGAGGCAAAGTGGCTGCTTCCTGCAAAAGTGATGAGCTGTGTATTTTGACCATTGCCGTCGTACTGATTTGAACCCGGTTGTGACAAGCAAGGCCAAGATCAGACTGAGAAACCAAGGAACAATGCTTGCTCATACAGCAGCTCCACCCTGAAACATTCTATGCTTTTTCTAACCTATTTTGACTCTAACGGTCACCCTAATTTATAAAATGGACAACATGTTATATTCAGCAAGACCATAAAGTCAGCAGGGAAATATTTACATCATAAATGAGGTCAGCAGTAGGGTTATTTGCTCAAAGACTTGAAACAGATGTATAATAATTTGCAACCAGAGGAGTCGTTGGAAAGAATGCTGCTTTAATGCAATTGTACTTTGTTTCCTTTTTGAGACTTGGAAGCCAGTCCAAGGCTGCTGCCTGCAGAGGCTAAGAAAGGCCCCTTTTACACATGAGAGGCCATCTGGCAACCACCGGCCATGGAGGAAAAATATGTATTCCTCAACTAGCTGGCAAGTGACTGCTGGAGGTTGATGCCAGTCACTGTGAAATTGATTGCTAAAGCCCCAATCACACAGGCCTAGAGACCGGTCAGTGATGCCCTGGCAACCACAGGTCACTAAGAAAAAATGTGAATTCCCTAACCTTTTGGTGAATGTTGACTTTAGGTTTCTGGCAGTTGCAAGGTGAAACTGGTAGAGAAGTATAAAGTCCTGCACTGAAAACCTTGCAGTTGCTGTGGTCACTAGCAGATTGTTGTGGTTGCCTCTAGGTTGCGTGGAAGATGTCAACTTGTGTGCAAACACCCCCCAACTACTCGCTGAGGAGTAGTGAAACTGTGAAAATTGCAACGAAAACTGGAAATCATTTGACTTTGCATGTGCCTCACTACTGTCGTCAGCACCTTTCAAATTTCCAGCTTTGAAGGCAAACATTCTCCAACATTCTCCATTTCCAGTTTGCGTCGCACTTTTTCCAAATTTTAGTACCGCTCTGTGAAAAGTTGGTGAGTGTTTGCAGACAAGTTGGCATCTTCTATGCAAAGTACAAGCAACTGCAGCAACCAAGTGACCAAAGCAATCACAAGAAGGGTTTTGGTGCAGCACTGTTTTTTCATTTCATTTCATTTCAAACCTTTATTTAACCAGGAAGAAAAACACATTGAGATTAAAATCTCTTTTTCAAGTGTGTCCTGGGTATGACAAATATTCACAGAAAACAGCCATACAGGTCAAAAGGATAAATAAATAGGAAGTCTAAAAATGTCATTAAAAATTAAACAAAACATCTACAGCTCATTGCAGTCATTGGCAGGTTATTTAAAAGTGCCTTGAACTCACGTATTGAGACCAGGTCCTTAGGTTTGAGGTCTTTTTGAATTTCGTTCCATGTAGAAGGAGCAACGAATTGGAATGCTTTTTTGCCTGCCTCAGTCCTGGCCTTCGGAACAGACAACAACAAACAATCCTGAGACCTCAGAGCGTAAGGACCAGAACTCTTCTGTTGCAAGTGGGTCTGAAGGTAGGAGGGAAGCAAACCTAGTACACATACATATAAGAATGCACCAATGTTTAAATCTGTGAACCTAAAGGGAGGGCCATCCGACACCGTCATACAGCAAACAATGATGAGTAAGAGCCTTATAGTTTAAGATAAATCTTAATGCTCCATGATACACAGTATCAAGCGCATGTAGACTCTTTGATGAAGCATGCATGTACAGAACATCCCCATAGTCAAGCACAGGAAGAAATGTTTCAGTGACCAATTTTTTTTTTTGCCTCAACTGAAAGGCACGATTTTATTCTAAAATAAAAACCCAGCTTCAACTTAAGTCATTTGATTAACTGTTGAATATGAGGAGTGAATGAAAGAGATGTATCTATTAAGATCCCAAGATACCTGTACTCTGATACACCTTCTATTTGGGTACCCTGAGATGTAGAAAAACAACATGACTTTTGTTTTGCCCACATTTAAAACAAGTTTTAAATTGTAAAGATTTTGTTGTACAGTGTCAAAAGCCAGCTGTAATTGAGACAGTGTTTGTGCTTGAGTAGGTGCAGAGCTGTATGTGACACAGTCATTAGCATAAAGGTGAAAATTCACATTCTCTACATTCTGTGTAATGTTGTTAATATAGAGAATAAAAAAGAGTGGACCTAGGACTGATCCTTGTGGTACTCCATTGGTCAAAGTGAGTCCCTGTTGGTGAGATAGTTTTCAAACCAATTTAGTGTCTGCTCTGACAAACCCACTTCTACAAGTCTTTGTTTTAAGAGAACATGATCAACAGTGTCAAATGCTTTAGAAAGATCTATAAAAAGAGCAGCACAGTGCCGTTTATTATCAATTGCATTGATAAAATCCTTAAGAACTTTAAGGGCAGCTGTTGTTGTACTGTGCATTTTTCTAAAACCTGATTGAAATTCAGATAAAACATTTTTAAGATTCATAAAATCCTTAATTTGCTCACTAATAAAGGATTCCAAATTCTTAGCTAAAACTGGCAATTTGGAGATTGGCCTGTAACATGGGCAGATTTCCAAACCTGTGGAGTAACATTTGTGACAAGTGAGAGATTAAAAATACGAGTAAGGGGAAGGGCAATAAAATCCACAGATAGCTTTAAAAAGTAGGGCTCTAACTTGTCTGGGCCAGCTGATTTTCTAACATCCAAGAGCTGCAGGGCTTTTTATGTACCTCAGATACACAGACAGGGGAAAAACTAAACTGATCATTTGTTAGACCAGGACAGTCGGAACTGAGAATAGATGAACTCTTGAGTTAGGTGTTGTATGTCAAACAGTGTCCCAGAATTTTTAAAATGCTCATTGAAACAATCTAGCATTTCAACTTTGTCTGTAATTGTTTGGGAATCCTTAACAACACATGGAGGAAGCTCTAAGCTAGGACTATATTCAGAAAAAGTATTAATTGTTTTCCAAAATTTAGGTGGGTTGTTAAGATTGTTTGTTGTTTGAGCTAGGAAATGATCAGCCTTAGCCTTTCTTAGTTTGGCAGTGCAGGCATTACGAAGCTGTCTAAATACCAGCCAGTCTGCATTGTCCTTTGTTTTTCTTGCTTTTGCCCATGCCTGATTGTGACTATGAAGGAGGTTTGAGAGATCAGGAGTAAACCATGGGTTATCCCGACCTTTTATTCTGTACTTTTTTTTACAGGAGCATGTTTATCTACAATACTTCTAAAACTTTCATAAAATAAATTCCATGCAATATTGACATCTGCTATAAGATGAATCCTGTCCCAATCAGAATAAAACAGATCGTGCAGGAAAGCTTGCTCTGAGAAATGTTTCATGTCACGCTTGGTTATTATCCGCGGCTTGTGTTTTGGTAATTTGGTATTTCTAACGGTGCCAGTGACACAGTGGTCACTGATGTCATTGGCAAACACAGAAGCAGTTGAATATTTGTGAGGGACATTTGTAAGAATAAGGTCAACAAGTGATGAATTTTCTGGATTTTTGGTATTCGGACGAGTTGGATTATTAACTAACTGAAAAAGATTTAGAGAATCACAACATGCTCTGAAAGGATTACGATTTCGTTAGAACACTGATCAGCTAAAAGCTCTATAATAGATGAGAGAGCAGCACAATCAGCAGATGGTGTCCTATAGCAGCTGACTACTGTTAATTTAAGTGAGTTTGTGACCACAAGATTCAGTGTTTGTATACCTCTTTGCAATCAGATTCACCTTATGATTGCTAGCAACCTCCAGCAACCACTTGCCAATTGGTTGGGGAATGCACATTTTTCCTTAGCAACCAGAGTTCACTGACCAGCCTGTGACTTTGTTATCTCTGATCAAGTGTAAACATTTCAAACATCCCAAAAGTGACATTTATTTCAGGTCTATTGCAATGCAGACTTTAATATTGCTGCTTTATTGGTACATAGTTAAAACTGGGGTTATGTAATTAACATATTCAAGCTAATTTACTGCTTTCATCTCAGCACAAATTGCGCACTTTCGCCTTTTTGCTTTCATGCTTTTTTTTTCATTTGAAGTAAAATAACTGCATGTGACTGTTTAAATGAATCTTTTTTTTACTCTTTCGGTCATCTCATAACGCAATCCAATAAAAAAAATCCCGACTGTTTTCTTTGTTGTTTTTGTGTCTGGGATTGCTCAGTTGTGAATGAAGAAAAATGCTGCATATTTCAAACATTCAAAGATTCACACAGAATATGTGTTATGATAAGAATGATAAGAACACACAGGCCATTATCATTGTGCTTTATATGAAATCATTACAATGGAGGACCCTGACCTAATCAACATTAGCAACTGCATGGAAACATATGATGCTTATTTATTTTCTCTACACTCTTCTGTTTTGTTGATGATACTTTGGGCGCACATTTGTTTTGGTGGTGGGAAAGTGGTAAAAAGGTTGCACGAATGTGTCGTTCTGAGGATGGGAAGTGGGGTGTAGCGAAGCAGAGGAAGTACCTCACATGGCTCGCGATGGGCCGCTCGTCAAGAGGCCCTTTGTTTTAGGAGGTTAATGCCTAATTGATACAGGCTTAATGAGAGCGGGTTGTGTGTGAGCCGGGGGCTGCATGGCCCTGCCGTAATTGGAACGGACAAGCCTTGTGTGGCTGAGTGTGCGGGGATGGGATTTCTGGGAACGCAAGGAAAGGAGAGGCAGAGTGGGAATGAGGAAGAAAAAGTGACAATGAGTACGAGGAATGTGGGAGAAAAATCTGGTGTGATAGTGAGAGCATCGCAAGATCATGAGAAAGAAATGTGGTGACAATGGGGGAAAAGTTGGCTGTTCTCATGGATGTTTAGTTAGTGCTAATAGGGGGTCTTTGGAACTTTATTATTTTATGAATAATGTTGACCTTCCTGTATGCTGCTTGTGCAGTGTGGTGTACAAGCAATAAACTGCAAAACTGCCAACATAAACTGTAACTGTTTTCTGAGACACCTGTCGTTTCTGATGAGCTGTCTTTTCACCCCCTCTTTCAGTCTGACAGTCTGAGACTATTCACGCAAGAGTCCTCAGCTTCCCTCCAGACAAGCTTTCAGTATGAAGGCTGGAGAGGCATTAAGAGGGAGGAGGGAAGGGGCAGGAGTGGGGAGCGCAGAAGAGCTGTGCACTTTAGAAAACCTTGAAGAATTAGGACTGAAGGCTTTGGAGAGTCTGGGTGGCTGCAAGAAAGGAGGAAAAAAAATGGGTCCTGGTTGCATAATTTTAAAGATGAGAGGGAAACAAGATTTTATAAGTTAAGCATAAGCTGGATATGCTGCAAACAGGCATGCTAAATGTTAAAATAAGTGTGGATGAATACAGAGGAGGAATAGTTACAGTACGGGTGAGAAAGACGGGAGGGAGGCAGCTTAATGAACAGGAGCGAGTGAGAATGAGGCTGAGTGTCGGTGAGGGAAGGAGAGAGGGACAGACCCTCTGCGTTCCCACACTCGGCAGGTTCCCACAGTAGACCCAGCTAATCCCTGTCTTAATTGGGGGAGAATTCCAGTGCACATGTTCCCCTGGAATGAGCAGGGAAACTCAGGAGCATCTGACACATCAGACGAGCTGCAGCGGCTGAGCTGATGCGCAATGTGTGAGTGCACTTTGTTGGAATATAAACATGCCGCCCGACTGTCAGCACATCTGATGCATAAACGGTTTCACAAGTTACACTTTTTTTTTTTTCCTCTTTTCACACCAACCAGCATGAGAAGTGCTCTCAGCAGCCACTTAGCATCACTTTGCCACATTCCAAGAGCTAAAATTCTAATTCTATGAATGTTAAAAGCACACATACTTACTTCAAGACTTTCACACTTTTAAAATGTTTGGGTTTCACTAAATTCCAAAAGCGAGTTTTAGTCATGAGAAGTTTCTGTGTTTTGTCTCAGAGTTTTAAAATATTTGCCTCCTGGTGATCTCCATAATATTGCTGAAAGGAATTCACTGAACTAATTTTGATGCAAAAACTCTTTACAGAATGATCTTGATCTTGCACTTAAATTCCACTTTGCTGTTACAGCAAAGCAAACGAGAAGAGATATCAGAGGTGACTGTGGCTCAGTCTTGGCTTTCAGATTTTATTATTTGCAGGGTACTCTTCATTTTGCTACAGTCACACTAGTGAAAACAATGGTTGGAAACTGTGGCACAACCAAAATTATTGTGACTGTGTGCAGTGAACTTGCAATCTCATGCAAATCGCTTGAAATGGTTGCTTCAAAGACAGGGAGCAAGTCTATGACCACTTGCAGTGAACTGCCATTCTCAAAGCGACTTTGGTCCATCTAGATGGGGATATAATGGGGTCACCTGTAGGTGATTTCTGTCTGCCAGGCTTCACCTCACCTAATCTGAGTCACTGAACTGGACCTCTTGACCAGGTTTGTGATGTTGGTGCCAGCTGGAGAATTTTTAGACATTCTACTAACCAACTAACCAACAAAATAAATAACAACCCATCTAAATGTGTGTTCTGGTTTTGGTGACTAGCATTTTGCATGACACTTAACACTAATTATAGTAAATAAATCTGATGCCTGCTCGGAGGTTCCAGTAGAAAATCCTCAAATCAGTTTTTAATATCACTAAGTCAAAAATAAATGTCAAGTTTTTCTATATTAAATCTATAGTCAGAAAGTGGGAGGGTTTTTTTTTCCAGTTCTCTTATTTCCAACTAGCTAAATGTAAAGAAGGCATTATAATAAGACAGTAATGATGCAGTCTTAAGATTTTCATGTTACAGCCAAAGGTAAAAAAAGATTTTAGTGAAGGATTCTCCATAAGAAAAAATTGAACATTTCTTTTTAGACGCAATGTTATGTACTGATATTTAAAAAGTTTTATGATGACTAGTGCAACAAAATCGATCCGTATCATCAGACTGTCTGAGGGTGTGCACTACTGTGCTCGTTTTTGGATTATTTTGTCTACTGCCTTTCACGTGACGGCCGGCTTCACCCTTCCCTCGAGGAAGGCTGTTATAAACACCATTCAACTTAAAGAGACAAAACTCTGATTTTCTGCTTTCCAAATACTTAAACAAGGAAGAACTGATGTTATGTATAGATATTTCCACTGCAGTTCAAAAGTAATTTGAGTTTTTTTGTTTGTTTTGTTCTTGTAAAATTAAACACCAGGTTTTGGTTAAGAGCCAGAGATTTTCTGGGACCTGTAGGAAATCAAAAGCTTAGACAAAAGTTAGAGGGCCTTGAGAGACGCCAGACTAAACTACAAATTTGAATTATTTTCCAACTGATATTAAACTAAATTTCTGTATCAAGTTATTTATTTTTCCTTAATGGAAATGGACAGGATTTAGAGCGATGTGCACCAAAACATATCTGCTGACAAATCCTGCCTCGAAGCTGTGTTTTGCAAGAGAAATTTGCAAGGAGATACTAGTAACATAACAAAACCGCAGTTTCGTTCCTGCCTACCTCTTTCCTTAATAAACAGTTCGAACAATAGGTATAGTGCAATACGGCTCAGAGGAGGTAACCCAAGACAGCTCCTCCAAGGAGAAAGATAACAGGCAAAAAAAATAAAGAGCAAAAGGGGAGGCAGGCAGTGCTGCACTGCAAGATTAGATTGGAGAAAGATAGAGTGGGTGGCAATCGGTCAGAGAACTCAACTAATCTTCTGGGGAAGTTTCTCCCTTTTGTGTTGACAATCAGAGAGGTTTTGTCAGAACACTATAATCCTGTTGGTTGATTTGCAGGGTTTAAAGGCCCAGCTAAAAACAGGTGTGTTTCCCTGTGGTGGGTAGACTCTCAGTCTGGAGTTTATTATGAAGAAGGCTGACCTCAGCCTCAAGAGGAAGTGAGATAAAGAAATCAGTTGTCCTTGCATGACACAGAATTCTGCTCGGATATGAGGTCATGACAGGAAACAGCTGAACAAAAATGCAAGTTACACTTCAGACATGATACTTTCATAATTGGTGATGTTACAAAAATAGGTAAATCATTTCATTAGTCCTTTTTGCCATGGCATCCACTGTGTAGCCACTGTTGCTTAGTGCACTCTTGATTTGAAGCAGTATGGCTGTGGGTGGCGTTCTAATTGATCAGCTAATGCTAGCAAGCATGATGAGCGAGATGCACCCAAACTATACTATGAAATAGTCTTAACTCATCATGATCTGAGAATAGACTTCTTATACAGACTGTCAGATTGTTGCATTTAAAAGTGCTCCAACAGGCACCAAATCCACAATAATACAGACAGCCTCGAGTGGCCATTTGAGGAACTGCAGCTTTTAGGGCCGTCACCATAGCGCAACTCTGCCAGCATCTGCTTGTGATTTGAATTCTGGTGTGAATTTTGTCTCATCATCTCCAGACATGTTCATGGTGTGCAGAGGATGAATTCTAATCAATCCATCTGTTGTGTTTCTCCTATTCCTTGATCAGTGAATGTCCCTGAATGACATTATTAAGGTGTGATGTCAGGGTTGGAGGTTTTTGTGGTTGTACCCCCCTCCCCACAGGCAATGACAGCCTCACGATATGGTGAAGAGAAGGCAGCTGTGTTCAGCTCAACGCAGGCCTTTGCTGGAGGGGGTTGCAATTCATTCCCTCTGTCTTTTCTTACCAAATTTTTTTTTTTTTTTTTTTGGCGGGAAATCACCAAAGATGCTTGTTTGACCCAACTTGTGTTTCTTTGCGGTGGGCCCCCTCCCCGAGAAAAGTGTCGCCCGCCTCCAACCTCATACACCATGTCCACCCTGTCTTGATTGATTTTCAGTGCACATTTTGGAAGGGATTACAGCCATCTGCAGCCTCTTGAGGAACAAAGGGTGCTCCTCGCTCTCCTCCCTTTAGTACTTCAGAGGGATAACATGGGCAGATAAACATGCTCTTGCACCGCTATACACTTGTTCTCTATTCTGCTTTGACCTCTCAACCCACCCAAACTGCCCACCCTACTTTTGTCTCCCAGTTTGGCTCTGCTCTGTGGATTTACCATTTTTTCCAAATTGCTCAGTGCAGAAAGATCAGTATGAGTCAGTGGTTTTTTTCCATACATACATCAACATGGCATGAAGTGAAGTTTTTGATAATGGATGGCATTTCTCTGGCCTGAGGAGGTGCATGCACATTCACAGTTTCCTTTTTGGAAATCACCACTTCCAGCTGTTATAGGGTGTTATGGGAACAATAAATTGTCAGCTGGGAATCTGGGATGCCAAAGTGTGGTCATAGAAGACTATGAGAACTCATCCTCAGCTGGTGCTGAGCTGATGGAAAGGCAGCAGGATGCACAACCGCTGAGTCATACCAAGAGGTGGATGGGACACTTGGTCCACTTGGTGCACTTTGGAAAAATCTCTGGGAAAATAAAACACATTGAAATCCCCAGCCATTTCTTGATCACTTCTTTGATGCCCTAACTTATGCAAAAGTGTAAGTTATCACCACAGCTTATACACCAAATAAAAAAAGGAAACGTTAGAAAAAATAGGCTGGAGCTTTTAATCTGTTTATTTTTTACAGACTCTGGGATATTGGTGCACCACTGAGAAACAAGAGTGAATGAGTGGAAAAAAGGAAGCAGCCGAAGAGTTGCAGAGGTTCAGCCGTTTAAGAGCCTTGAGTGCCGTTTGGCACAAGGAGACGGAGATTTAATATTGGTGTCAAGTGTGTGTCAGACCATCGCAACCACTGTTTTGGATCTACAGCAACACAACAACCAGCAGCTGTGGACCAAGTTGTGGGAAAGAGTAGATGATGAACCCCTGAAAAGACAGCTCCAGTGGAAAAAGATCCAGATGAGGGATTAGTGTGAGAAGCTGCACTCAGAGATCTGGTAGAGAGCAGATGAAAGTTTGTATATGTATAAGAAAAGTAGCTGATGATCCTGCAATCATATAACAGAAAGCAAAATAAAGCTAGTTTTAGCTATAACAAATAGTCAGAACTGATTAAAAAAAAAGACTTTTTAGCATAAACTAGATTAGAGAGCTGTAAGCACTGCTGTTAAATGTATACTGCTAAATTCAAGGAACACTTTTTAATCAGAGTACAGCATCAAATCAGTTAAACTTCTGGTGAGTTAAGTAGCAGAGGGGGTTGTTAATCAGTTTCAGCTGCTTTGGTGTTAATGAAATTAACAACAGTTGCACTAGAGGAGCAACAATGAGACAACCTCCAAAAGAGGAATGGTTTTACAGGTGGAGGCCATTGACATTTTTCCCTCTTCATGTTTTCTGATTATTTTTTCACTAGTTTTGCATTTGCAATGGGATGAGTACTGGCAGAGCCCTGCAAAATAACCCCCAGCAGGCCACTGGTGTGAATGTCTCTGGAAAACAATCAGAAACAGACTTCATGAGTGTGACCTGAAGGCCCGACATCCTCTAGTTAGTGTTGTAGTCAAGACCACCTAACCCGAGACCGAGACAAGACCAAGACCAGAGGGTATCGAGACCGAGACAAGACCAAGACTTTTAGGGTCCGAGACCAGTCGAGACCAAGACCGAGGGGGGGCGAGACCGAGACAAGACCAAGACCAGTGCCTGACACTACATGACACAATAAAATGTGAAACATGATCAAAATCACTTCTCAAATTGATCTGAAAGATCCGCATTCCCATAAAATTACCCTGATATTAAAAACTCACAGCTCAAATAAATATAACCATCTTTATTTAATACTCCTGGGTGACTTCCATCATTTATCACAGAATGTAAAACAATTATTCATAGTTCATCACAATAGTCTTAACTTTTCTCTGCCTTTCATAAACTATGCATAAAGTTGTGTTGTTTTTAAACCAACAACCTTTGTAAAAATGGGTGCTTTTTCAAAACCACATAGCTAAATGTGTAAAACTGAAAAAATGGCAAACACTCATCAACAGTAAGAACTAAAGCCTTTAATCTTATACAGATTAAAGCTGCAGGATGTAACTTTTATAAAAAATCTGGTTTTTACATATTTGTTAAAACTGTCACCATGTCAGACAGTATGAGACCGATAATCTGCGAAAAAAATGGAGCTCCTCCACCTCCTCCCTGAACCGCTCCCAGTCAAAAACAACCAGTCAGAGCCAGGAGGAGGGTCTTAGCACTGTCAATCACTCCTGGTGTATGCTGCTCAATGTAGTTGTGTGCAACACTTCAAGATTTGGTATCGATCCTATGCCAAGTAAACACAGGGCCATTATCACCGATACTGATACCAATACTTTTTAATAATTATGAAGAATTTCCATGAAGTTTAACTGGTTTGAGATTTTTTTCCTTTGGATCATTAATTAGTTAAAACCCAGAATAGAATTGGGCAAAGTTTATATGTAAGTAGAAAATACTTTATCAAAATAAAAGTTATTGTTCTGAAACAATAGAATAAAACAATTTTCCCCATAAATTGATGTCTGGATTTTTTTTTTCATAAATTAAGTGTACAAAATCATCACTCAAGAACAAATGCAAACTTTTTTCCAGGTAGATTTTTCAGAAAGTATAATAAAAAAATTTAATAAAAAATGTCCCTTCATTCACTAATTTTCTACAAATTTACATTTAAATTTGATTTAAATGTTTCATAGCAAAATCCTTTTTTTTCCCCAAATAAAATATGTTATGCATCACATGACAGTATAACAAAACACTGTGGGGAGGGGAGGAGCAAAGTGCTCTGTGCTGTGACAGGAGCGACACTTAGACAGTCAGCTCGCATCTTTGATGAAACCGCAGCACTGCATACAGGAGAGAAACTGAAGCCAAAGTATCGATCTCATCACACTGATATTGATCAATACCAATACAACGTTGGCATCCATATTATCGATATTAGGATCAATCTGCCCACCACTAGCTCAATGTACTAATGGCGGAGAAACAACTTACTTACTTCTCTGCTGTTACCATTGGTGGTGGCCATGGTAACTTCCGGGTTCTAGCAAGAAATATTCCTCACCCCAGCACTAATGCTAATGCTAATTAGTAAGCTAATACTAACCACCAAATGCCGCTCCCACTTGTTAATTGAGTGATGGGGCCTAAGACATAACCAGAAAGCAGTAATCAGTTTTTTTGGACGTGTAGTTACATTTCTTGAGGTGCATGTCAGGTTTGCTTCAAGAGGATTTTCAGTTATACACAAAGGATCAATGCAGAACTCTAAATCAGGCCTTATTAGATCGATAGAATGATCATTTTTGCATATAATCCAGAAAAGTTACATTTATACATCAAGCATTTAATGTGTCCCAGAGTGCCGTTTCCTTCCACTGTGTTTGCAGAAATCACATAAAAAAATATACAACAAAAACATAATCCAGATTCCTCGGCTGCTAATAGCATTTCCTACATTTGAATATCAGCCACCATATCTCCAATCTCATTGTACATCCTGTATAATGACAATAAAGGCATTCTATTCTATTCTATTCTATATTGTGAGCATAAACTATCACGTTTTTAATGCAACAATAGGAAGTGACATCATCTTGCTGGGAACTGTAGTATTTTATTCTTGAAGGCCTCTCATAGCTCTACTGGTGCTGAAAACTAATGTTTGACTATGGCTTTCTGAATACAAGTAGGGCTGCAACTATCAATTATTTTAGTAAACAAGTATTCAATTGATTACTCCGTCAATTAATCAAGTAATTGGATAAGAAATAATTTTTCATTTTAACAATTCATCAGCATATTTTAACTTCCGTACTGCAGATGTTTCTCTGTGTGAAACAAACAGGGTGGATGGAGCAGCTACAAAGTTCTCTGTTCTTCATGTTGCTGATCAGGTGGTTGATAAAAACATTTTGACGGATCCCCTCTGTACTGACGGGGGTGGGGGGGCACCGAACGATTGCTAGTGCTAATGGCAGCCCCCCTTTCCCCAGTACACTGTGGTTATAGATCAGTTCTGGTGGCTACAGCTGACGTAAAGAAAAAAATAACAGCTGACATCCTCTGCACAACACGCGCACATTCAAACATGCGCACTCACAGCACAGAGAAGTGGGGGCGTGAAAAAACATCTCAGCGATCCACTCGCGTTAAAGGCTCGTTTTTGTTTTTTTTGGAAATGCTCCGCTTACACAGAGACACCTGAGCTGCAGAGCTGAAACGAAACATCAAAGCAACAAATTTGTGTCGAGGATTTTTAATAATCGAATTGCGTTATTCCAAGAATCGTTGCAGCCCTAAAACTTGCATTAAATTTTTAGTTTGTGTATCAAAATACATGAAGGTTGGTATTTACCTTTCATGCTGGGATTTTTTTGTTGAATCGGAAGCCTGAAATTTTCCTTTGATCTTCATTTTCCCTCTTACTTCTCTTCGTGTTCATGCCGGTTGTTATTTCGATTTATGCAGCACACGCGACCATAGTGAGATCAAACGTACACACTGTGAATGAAACTGTCTGTGCTCTGTGGTAGATTGCAAACTGCGGTGAAATGATACAGGCGTAAGCAGCGATAATAGCAGCGACCTAGCTGGGGCGGAGTCTGTGAGGTGCGCTCCTTTGAGAGGCAGAGGAGCGCAATCTTTGTTGGATTTGAATTAGTACGTTTTGCATCCAATAAAAGCAAAGATGTTAACAAATAAATTGGACAGTATTCTGGCAATTTAGGGATATTTCCACAGCTGTGGTCTTGAATGGTCTTGAAATAAAATCCCGAGTCCGCAAGGTCCGAGTCCATGACAAGACCGAGACCAAATGCGGTCGAGTCCATGACAAGACCGAGACCATCAAAAAGCGGTCTCGAGACCGGTCTCGAGACCAAGACCGATCTCGAGTACTACAACACTACCTCTAGTGGGCCCTGTGCTCACTGCCCGGCACTGTGGAGCCCGATTGGCATTTGCCACAGAATACCAGAATTGGCAGGTCCACCACTGGCACCCTGTGCTTTTCACAGGGAAGAGCAGGTTCACACTGAGCACATGTGACAGATGTGAAAGGGTCTGGAGAAGCCGTGGAGAACATTATGCTGCCTGTAACATCATTCAGCATGACCAGTTTGTTGGTGGGTCAGTGATGGTCTGGGGAGGCATATCCATGGAGGGACACATAAGCCTCTACAGACTAGGCAATGGCACCCTGACTGCCATTAGGTATTGGGATGAAATGACCCATTGTCAGACCCTACACTGGTGCCTTGGGCCCTGGGTTCCTCCTGGTGCACAACATTTGGCAAGAGTATGTAGGCAGTTCCTGGAGGATGAAGGAATTGGCTTCCCCCACGCTCACTTGAACTAAATCTAATAGAACACCTCTGGGATGTTGTGTTTCAGTCCATCCAACGCTGCCAGGTTGCACCTCAGACTGTCCAGCAGCTCAGTGATGCCCTGGCCCACACCTGGGAGGAGATGCCCCTGGACACCATCTGTCGTCTCATTACAAGCATGCCCCAATATTCTCAGGCATGCACACAAGCACATTCTGAGTTACTGCAATGAAATTTCAGAAAAATGGAAAAGCCTTTTTTCACTTTGATTTTTGGGGTGTCTTTGAATTCAGCCCTTTGTAGGTTGATAATTTTCATTTCCATCAAACGATATGGCATCCTTTCATTCCTAACTCATTACCCAGTCCATATCAGTATAGATATCCAGCAGGATTTTTGTTTCTCAGTTGAGATCTGATGTGTTTTCAAAGTGTTCCTTTTATGATTTTAAGCAGTGTATTTTGACCTTATGTTAGGATTGTGTCAAAAAAATCACCAAACTCATTTCAAATGATGAAAACTGCAAAAATGCTTCTGGGTTTGTTTGTAAAATTGATATCAAGGCTCTGATTCATGAAGCTTTTCATGAAGCTGGATAACAGGAAGAGTCAGCAGTGGGTGGGGTGTTGTGCTGTACCGTGTTTGGGCGCACCTTTCCCCTGTCCGCGCTCTCATCTCTGGAGCTTTGTCTCCGGCCACTTCCCTCCAACCCCTTCCCCCCCAGGGCTTGATTCAAGTCCACACCCTGTAACACTCTCCTACTGCTTTGGATTCTCCTTTCTTGAGTGCTTCCTGCTTTGCTGTGAAGGGGGAGCAGTGAAGGAGTGCATATAATCGTTGCCATCAGAGAGATTATTTGATGGCAAAAAATTTGATGGCCAAAGTGTTATTTGGGTTTTTATTCATGATGCATTTAAACTGAATGCATTGCAGTGTCCACTGTGGAAGTTTGGCTACTTTGACATGAAGACTCCTTTTTAGGGGTTCAAGCTGGGGTCACAAACGAGTGACAACAATGCAGGAAGTTGAGCTTTGTCAAAATGTGGCATGATGTATAGGTGGGGAGGATAATTTGAGTTCTCTTTGTTTTGGCTTATCAGCTCTGCAGCAGCAAGCTCAGATGGACTGGAGGGGAGGGGGACAAAGTATTTGTGTGTGTGTGTGTGTGTGTGTGTGTGTAGAGCCCGGCAGCTCGGGACCAACCAGCCTAAGGATGTTATAAAGGGGCACTGAGGCAGTAAATGGTCAGGGAGGTTGGAGGTTCACTCACATGAGCTCCTGATACAGTGGCGCCAAACCTGTGCCTTTCTATGGGAGGTGGCTGGCCAGACGTGGGAAGCATGTCGAGCTTTTGTGATTCTTTTTCATTTAATTTAAACGTCGTGTTAATTCCTCCAGCTGCTCCATTTTAAATGGTTGCGTGCAGTAAATCTGAGAGTTTTGCTGGAGGCGTTTATGCAGAACTTGTACCATATTCAGCAAACAAACTTGTACGCCACTTGTACCTCTGAGCAGAGTGGAAAACACATTGCTTTGATTGTCTCCTTGTGCACACGCAGTCAGGATAAAGCAAGCGACTGTGTGGCACCTCAGCTCGGCCGGCCCTGCCATGCCACTCCCTTAATGGCAATTTATTGCTTCCTGAGTACTGAAAATGGGAGGCTGAAGACAACAGAATTCTTCTCGCTGTTTTCGACCTCCTTCCCCGTCCAAATGGCCTCAGGGTTCTAAACAGTCCCTAAATCTCTCCACCTTTCAGGCCCTCTTGCTCTCTGAGCCGTGCCATTTGTTCCGCGCTTTCAGGAATCTGATTCACGAGCACTTGAAGTGACTTATGTCTGAGAAAAGGTAACCATGGAAGAAGCCTTACATGCTCTAATGGAGGCTGACCAGTTTTAATGCATTAAGAGGATTATGGGCCATGCAGTAGCTTAGTTGAGTTAGAAAACCTTAGAAAGAGGAAAATAAATTCAAAATATATCTTTTTTCTCTTACAGAATATTTTTAATAATACAGACAAACATAAAAATAATCCACAATGCTGAAACACATTTTTTTTTTCATTGTTTCTAGACTTTCTTATAAACATATTTACATTCACATTATATTCACATTTACACACATAACAGCAAAATGGCAGTGTACGCATTAAAGGCATACCATGTCAGCAGATTATGGTAATTTGGTATGAACCCCTTCTCCTTGCTGATATAGTGCACATTAGAGATTTCTTTACAGAACAAATTTTATACATTAAATGCATATTTTCGTTTTCTCGAGCTAGCCTTGTCCACCAGAGTAATGCGTTTTTCCAGTAAGAAGCTTCAGTCATTGTTGGCGGTTGTCATTAGAACATTGTTGATTATATAGGGGTTGAACAGCTTTTACTTTTCATCAGTATATGACAACAGGAAGCCAAAAGTGATAATGAAAACAACCAGATTTGGCAAGATTTAAGCAGCTTAACTCAGACACATTTAAATATTCTTTGAAATCAGTCCAATTAGCTACAGTTTTGCAGAAATACTGCATGTAATGGAAATTAAACATATATTTTACAGCACTTATAAAAGTCTCCTCACATAAGCAAAATCTCAGACTGGCTAGAATACGAAGGTGCTCTCAGCACTATATCGAGCTGTGAAACCTGCTCAGGTAGCCATAGCTTTGTTACTGTTGTATGTGCTCGCAGTATCTGAACATATATTAAATTCTCAATTGCTTCACTATGCTACATATAGTTGCTTTTTTTTAAAAAGAATTTGGTTTTCAGTGCTTGCAGCATCACACTTTCTAGATCATTCCCTTTCCCTTTTCAGTGCAAGTTGTTTCTCTTCGTGTGGACTTTATAGAATCTCCTTGATAAAACTAACACCGAAGACAACTGCAGTCCAGTTACACGTAACTGTCTCATTGTCCCATTATTATTTGATAAAATACATTTTGAATATACCACAGCAACACCTGTCTGGAGTGTACCCTCAACAGGATATCAGCTAATAACCTCAAGCTTTCTGTAGAACTTTTCATCAATTTTCCTGAGTTTCAATGCAATGACTCTCAGTAGGCCTGAATTAATGGAAAGCTTTTTCATTCATTTTACTCTGACCATCTTTATCACTGCTTAATCTTCATTTCAGCCATGTCCCCAAGTGTCACGAAACCACCAGGTCTTTTGTAACAAGTGACTGCATATTGCACTGAAATGGTGTCTGGAAAGTCCATTTCACTCCTCGGGCCTTTGAGAAGACGATTTCTGCTGGCACTCGTGTGGCTACGCAAGCCGACATTCACCCGTAGTGGCTTCTTCCGGAACGTGGAACGGGGCTGAGTTTGGCCTGGCGCTCAGCGCAGCTTCCATTTTGTGTAGCAGACAAGCTTCTGTCTCAGTCTACGGGCAGTTCGCAGGGTATCTGCTGGGCTGCTTTGGCTATCGTGTAAGCCTTCTGGAAGTCCTTGTAGCGTGGAGCGCAGCCCAGCCAGGCCTCGCCAAAGTGGACTCGGCCGGTGAAAAGGAAGCTCCCGGGTCCGGGTTTGACGCCACACTGAAGCAGAGTCCTGATCTCACCCCGGCTGCTTAGGCGACTGTTACCAGTGAACAGGGCGTACTTCTGGCGAAACACGCGGGTGGCGCTGACTTTGATCACGGCTGCTCTTAAGTTCTCGTCTTCCTCCACTGACTTGATGTTACCTCGAACCACTGAAAATTATGAGGACAGATTAACATCAAAGTTAATTTCGGTAATAATTTTCCACTAACGTATGGTTTTGCATTGACATTTCATCCTTGGTTCAGACATGACTCTCTGTGGGCTACCAACAGATAAAAAGCCTTAAGAAATCCTGACCTGCGTACTAATCACTCTAACTTTTGTTCAGTCAGCTGAACTTCTCCTCAGTGTCTTTACAGCTCAATCAGAGGCCTACAGATTAGTCCACTACTCTTTTTCTGCACCTAGGGGTTCCTGGATTGGTCCAGAAGGGTGTAGAGATTTGCTGTTTCACCTTTAACCTTTGCTTTTTTTGAGAGGAGGAGATTTGGAGGCATAGGGGTGCTCTTCCTTTAAGCCAATCTGACATCATTAGTCTCCCAACTTTGCTTTAAGGATTTGGTGGTCTGGTTTAATATGAATTTGGGAGGTGGGGTTAATTGAATTTTATGTTGAGTTTTGTGGGTTTTTTCATTGTGTATATCTAGTAACTTACCAAAGTCACTGGTGCAAACAGCCATCAGAAGCTCAGTGTTGTTGCAGGGTCTGCAGGCATCTGGACAGACAACAAAGCAAAGAAGAAAGAAAGAAAGAAAGAAAAAAAAGGAGTCAGTTGGTAACCTTATGAAAGCCTCTAAAAAAAACAAAACAAAACAAAAAAAAAAAACTATATGCTAATGCCTTGGAAATAAGACAGTGCATTTACAGATCACATGCAGAGGAATGTGATCTGAATGTCCAGACCCTAAACTGTGCAAAAACCAGGAACAAAGGGTAGAAAACCCCATAACAGGCAGCTGCTACTTTTTCCAGTTGGCAGAGGAGGACCAGAGGAGCTTTTAGGTGTGAGGCTCTTCTCCCCCGGACAATTTAAAGGCCAAATGAAACTTCCCCCGTAAAGCCTTTCAGGGTGTCTGCAGTCACATCTCATCAAAGCCTAGACAGAGGCCATGCAGAGGAGGAGGGGGTGGGTGGGGAGTGGAGACTTCAAAGAAGCCCAATCCAGCTTCTTAGAAAATCCTGTACTTTTCTATCGATGCTTGACACCTTTTATTAAGAACTAAAAAAAAAAAAACTTTAAAAAATACTTTGGCACTTTACTAAGATTTAGAACAGGATTTACTGATGGGTCCCAGAAAAGATTCAAACCAAAGCTGTCTGTGCTGATTCAACTGTGGAAAAAAAAAGTTCTGGCATTTTTTTTAAAAGTTCTCCTTGTGGTTCTTTGGAAACCCTCTTGATAAATGGGATTCCTTCCTCTCTAGTCCACAGCACACACACCCTTCTAAACCTAATCAGTGTGTATGTGTGTGTGTGTGTGTGTGTGTGTTGGGGGGAGTAAACTCCTACAGACAAGAGGCAACTCAACAAAAGAGGGGAGCATCTCAGCTGGGCAGAGGCCTCCCTATTGCCTAGACAACGGCAGTAATCCCAGAATACTCATGCGGCTGCCATTCAAAGGGCTCTGAACTCTGGAGAAAGCCCCACATACTGGGCTTTTGTACCCCTCCTCCCCACTCCACAGCTCCCCTTCACCTACTCCAAACCCTTTGGGGAAAGTTTGGCCACTTCCTTCTCTCTGCACAGCCGTGGAAAGTCCATGCAGACCACAGAGGCCTGTTCTGAGTTATGAATCATCCTCAAATAGGATTTTATGGGGTAACAGTATCGTCACTGGTGGTTCACAAACTTGCATCTGCCAAACTTTGCACGAAGGAAGCAAAAGAGCTTAGCAGTTTTAAGAACTGTATGCAACTAAAGTCCTATTTTTGACAACCTGTGAATTTTAAGGTGTTACAAGCAACTCATGCAGAAGTTGTTTCATAAAAGTAATCATGTTAAGAAATAAAAATCTTAGCAAGCAAGAACCTTCTGTACTAAATGACATAGCTGATCTCATGGAGCCCCACTCTCACTGACTCACCTTCACTGCTAATAGGGTGAGAATCCAGCGACAGGCGCGCAGTCCAGTCCCCTCTCAGCTCATAACGAAATGAGGCGATCCTCCTGCTGATGTCCTGATGTGGTGTTGCCTGCAGGAAGAGGGCCACCCTCTCCCCAGGCAGACGGCTGAAGCAGCGGACCCTCGGTGGGGGAGATGATTCCAGTCGGTCCCCTACCAGGAGCTCGAGGACCCCGTCTCTCTCCAAGTAGAGCTGGGCTCCGTGGAACTCCTCCGAGGGCTTGACGCAGGCTGTGATGAGGCCAGAGCTGCTGCCGCTGGGGCCCACCACCATGGAGGGCAGGCGCGGTGACAGGGTGAGGCGCAGGGCACCTTTGGGATACAGCCAGTCCAGTGTGCCCTCAGAGCAGTGGAGGGAGATCTGCTCCACGCTGCCCTGCTGCTGGGACAAACCGCTGTGAGGGGGGAGAAGGACACAAGGTCAAATAAAGGTTTCAGTATGAAGTTTGATCAGGCCAAACTTTCCTACAGAATGGTGAGAGAGGGAATTAAATGTGATCACAACAGGCAATAATAATTTTCATGTCTGCTAAAAAAAATGTCATGGAAAAAAAGCTTTAGTTTTAGACAAGGCGCCACCTACTGGCAGATCTGCAACGAAAAGTCTCCTGAAATCTTGAGATATTTTAACAATACGGCTTTAATAAAGAGTAGCCTTCATCAGCTGCATATGTAGTTTGTATTTACTTCATGCATCTGAATTAATCTTTCAGTCTCCTGCCTGTCTGACCCCGTGACTCCTGCAGACACCCCAGAGGCGCAATCGCAGCAGAGCCTCGCAAACATTTTAATTGCGCCCCGGGGGCAAGTCTCAACTTGTTGCACGCAAACACCGTCCTCTGCCAAACAAACAGGAGACACCTGTAGCATCTCTGAGCGGCGTTTTTAAATCCTCTGTTCCAGTATGCCCAGTGAACACACGCACACACACACACACACACACACACACACTAGAGATCAAATATGAAAAACATGAAACACTTGCCTGCCTCTCCAGCTGCACTGGTCTTCGGAATAGCTTGAAAGGCACACGTCAAAAACGTTAAGAAGTAAAATCCAGGTTGCGTTAATCCAAACCCCAAAACCTGGCATGTTGGATGGATGATTCAAAGTAAGGTGGGAAAAAAAAATCAAAGATTATTCCAAAGCTGCGATATCCTAATCCTTACTGAGTAAAAATTCTCTATAAAACAAATAATAATCTACCTCTGATAACCTCCATAACTTTTTGTATCCTCTTATCCCGATGCGCCTGATAAGAGAATACAGATCCTACACTCGCTCTCTGGGCCAATGTGAGTCAGGAGACGCGGAGATCTGAATTTATCCTCCCCTCAGGAAAACTTCACGGACCAATCGGATTGCAGCAAGAGAAACTTTAAACCACTCTCTCAGCAGAGGGGGAGGGAGGCCTGACCCGCGGAGTGGGTAACTGTATGCAAGGATGAAACCAAGTTACAATTCACTATTGTGTCTGCATAGAAGATACAAATTAACTGGGCTGCTGAGTGTACAGAAACTATTGCAGTTTAAAGACCCACCTCCAGACGTGACTAAAAAGTTTAATTACCTCCATTACTTTCATTTCATTCAACATCTTCACTTCTAATATAGTACTTAATTAAATAATTATTATAATAATTAAAAAAAAAATATATATATATACATAAAGTCAGTTTTTCTTGTATGTTCAGCTTTTGTGACCTGCACATTGCGCTAAACATTCCAAAGCAGTACTCATACGTTGAACGAAGGCACTGAAGGTTTCTTCTTCAGCTGAAGAACATGGACGCATCTCATTCTTGTGAAGGTCGAATATTTAAGTGAGGCAGGCAAAACACATTTGTAGAAATAACGACTACTTTGTGAAAAAGGAAGAAAAAATTCCACATTGTGTTCAAGTCATGCTTGTAAGATTTAAGCAAACACAGAATGTGTTTGTTCAAAGTTATAATTCACTATATTTGTCTACTTAGAGCATTTCAGGGATTTGATTTATAGTCTAGTTCTGCCCTGCTCTGCCCACTTCAAGAATGTGTAGAAATTATATAACATCTAACTTCTTCTGTCCTGAAATATAAAATAGCAGTTGAAACAGGCAAAAGAGAAGTCACAAAGAAAAGTTCAATAATGCTACAGTCATTTTCAGACACATATGATGGTGATGAAGATCTTTCCACCTCTAGTTGCTGTGCCCTCTGCCCTTTCCACCCCTACTGTGCGGCTCTTTCATGTTGGGGTACTTATAACCAAATCAAATATTCTTTTGTGCCAGTGCTGCCATCCATCTCCCTGCGCAAGTAGCTTTCTGTGGAAGTGCGTGCATTCTTGCACCCCTGTGTGTGTGTGTGCTGAATGTCTAGACCCCTCAAATGGAGTTATGACAGGACTTCAGAGCAACACAAAGGCACATGTGCAGAAATCCAGCTGCTTTATTGTCTGCGGCAGGAGGGAGCTTTGTTTTCTGCAGGGCATTTCAAAGCAGCAGAGTTTAAAGCACAAAGTGGTGTGTGTGTGTGTGTGTGTGTGTGTGTGTGTGTGTGTGTGTGTGTGTGTGTGTGTGTGATGGGGGGGGGGCATGGTCAAAGAGACATGAATATATTAGTACCTAAGCTTAGTTATGGGCTTCAAAGATCTGTCACTGCATCCACGTGTGCTCAGTCAGATGCTCACAGCGCAAGTTTGCACACTTTGTCATGTGCATGTTTCTGCATGTGTCTGTTAAAACAGAAGCTTTACACACACCATGCGACCTCATCATGACCTCAGATGGAATTGTATCCAACCTGGATCGTGTTTTTTCTCTTTTTTTCCTTTTTTTGTATACCATCACTAAAATAAACCTTCAGTATGAAATGACATGAGTTATATCCAAAGGTGAGACTCTGGTTTTATGATTTTTAAAATAAGTGCTTAATCTATGTGCCTAAGATTTCCTGAAAATTAACATGTTGATATCACAGTACCCTTGTGTTTGACTGCACGCAGCTAAAGAACAACAAATTATGAGTCAGTGCGCAGAGCTGCAATCAAACCATGCGTGTGAGTTACGATTAAAGGTCACTTTGTGTACGTGAACCGACCGACCTGGTTGCTTCCGTCCTGCATCCAGAACAATGCCATCTTTGACTGTAATGAAACACTGCCTGTTTGTCCTCATACTTTAACCACTGAACCAGATTCCCGGAGTGGTTTCTCTCTCTCTCTCTCTCTGTTTCCACTGCTGCGTTCTCACCAGCCTGCCAATGCGAACGTCTTCAAACAGTGCTGCTGTATAGATACGAGAGTTTGCGTGCATGTGTTAGTTCTGTGTGTTTGCTTGGTATACTGTACTCCTCTGTGAGGGGGCTATTTTCCAAACACAGAGAGGATGTAGTGGCAGTGTGGTGTTAGTGGGATTTATGGCATCTTGACATTCTGTAACTTTTTCTCACTGTCTCGTCTCTGCTTTTTCGGACACAGAGTGCTTCGGAAAAAGAAGGGAACTTTTCTGTTTGCGGATTATGTGCGAGCAAGAGCCACTCGCAAATGATTTCATGTTGGGATTTTAGTTTTTAAAAAAGGGCCCTACAGATTTATGATGTGCTCTGTTCAGTGTTGACAGGCAGAATGTTGACAGCCTATATCAATAGGCAATGACACACAGCTTAATTGACATATTAGAAATTAGTAGAGATTTATCACCACTTTCTACTCATTTCGATGAGTTTGATCATATTAGAGGATCACAGTGTCACCGGGCTTTGGGTGTTAGTGGTCATAAAAGGGAGTGATCACAGTGATGGAGCCTATTTTTTTATTCAGAGAAGTTTCATGAAGCAGCCAATATTCTCTGAAAAATACTTGATATGAGCTGAAAAGCTAAAATTTCCTTGTTCCCAGACGATTCTGCAGCTTCCCATGGCACCTTGGTGCTAATCTGGTTGATCTGAAATCATTGCTGTTTGTTTTCCTGCACAGAGTCTGCTGGTAATGAGATCTAAGACCTTGTCAGGATGCTCCGATAATAAGCCTACGCTCAGGGAGGCAGTAAAAATATGCCCTTCTCTCCACAGGATTGTGCTGTGTGTTGTGTTTTCCCTGGAAAATTTGTTAGGTTAGTCATGGGAAATAGTTCTAATGCAGCTTTGGATTCTGGGACACACACTAAGAAGAACCTGGAATGTCAGAATGGACAGAAATATTAAGGTTACATGAAGCTGAAAGAAGACACACAGTACTTTGCAGCAATCTTGACCAAACCTCAAAATCTTTAGATTTTGTGAGGAAAATGTGAAATAGCAATTTATTGAAACATGTGCAAACATACATGGAAATATAGCATATGAGGCAAACATAGAGTTTTTTTCTAACAAGCTTTAAAGTCAGTATTTGGTGTGACCACCTTTATTCTTCAACACAGCCTGAACTCTCTTAGGCAGCTTTCTTCTAATTTCTTTAAGTAGTCTTCAGGAATAGTTCTCCAGGCTTCTTAAAGGACGTTCAAAGCTCTTCTTTGTATGTTGGCTGCCTTTAGTATGCTTTTACTGCATTGGCATTGCATTGTTTGGGATCATTGTCATGTCCAAAATTGAACCCTTGCCCCAATCAGACTCTTTCTAGATGGTATTGCGTGTTGGGTCAAAATCCGATGGTACTGTGTTCATGATTTCATCAATTTGGACAAGATCTCCAACACCACTGGCTGAAATGCAGTCGCAAACCATGACAGAGCCTCCGCCATGTTTTACAGATGACTGTAGACACTCGCTGTTGTACCTCTCTCTCTGGACGTCCTAAAAATTTGAAACTAAAAATTTCAAATGTGGATTCATCACTCCATCAGACCTGTTTCCACTGATTTTCAGTCCAATTCTTGCATAATGTGGTGTACCACAGCATTTTCTCCCTGTTTCCCTTCCTCAAGATTGGCTTCTTGACAGTCATCCTTCCACTGAGACCATTTCTGATGACACTTCATTGAACAGTAGATGGATCAACTAAAGGTTCAGATGCATCTCTCGGGTCCTGTGTTTCTTCACTCATTACATGACTTTCAGATACTGTTAGATATTAGATATTTTTTTTGTCCTTCACTTGTCCAACTGTGTTATCTTTGAAATTTTTCATAGGTTTAACTAAAGAAATGGGAACAAATTATGGGTTTTTGTGACAGGCCACTAGTAACAAACTGCCTGAAGGTTTGTTAAGTTGTCTTTTATGTGTAGACAAAACACTGGTTCATTCCTTGAGTTTAGAGCCTGTTTTACACTTGAAGGATTCATAGGTCAGTGTTAAGTGGCTTAACAAATGAAAAAACATTCCTCTGAAAATGATCAGGCACAAGGACTGGACTGAAAGTGAGTGAAAAAAACAGCCAAAGAAAAACTCTAAAAGACTTTCAGAAAGACTCGGAAGCCGAATATAAGGAAATGAGGGGTGGTTCAAGAATTCTGCATAATACTGTACATAATCCAAGTATAGTAAATACTTGAAGGTGTGTGGATTTTGTTGCTTAGATGGTATCTACAATTAGTGTTACTGCAGGGTTCATACTGTGATAGAGGCTGTACAATGAATGTACAAGCATCTGTCATGACTTTAATAATTAAAATTGGGACATTTTGTACAAATCCTTTAAATAAAGAGTTGAACTTTCGGATCTGTTATCTGTAACTAATCTTGCACTCTGACATATAGCAAGGCAGATAACCGAGCCACTATAGTGAGTCAGTGAGAGGACTGAAATGGATGTTTTCCCACCTCTCTATGCAGGTGATGGACTCCTGATCTGGAGTCGGAGTTGAATAGCGGCCCGAGGCTGTGAGAAAAACTGGTGCTCGGTGCTCGGAAAAAAAAAAAAAAACTTCTGCTGATTTTTTACCATCTGGGCCCCCATGAGAGCCGCATGTGAAAACTGACACCTGCTCTCTCATTGCACTTTCTCAGGGTCCTGATTGTGTATGTGTTTGTTTGTATGACAGTAAATTTCTCATTGTGCCTCTCATTTTGGTTGTATAGTGTGTGTGTGCGTATGCGTGAGAGAGAGAGTAACTGCGTGTGTGTTAGTGTAAAGCCCAGTGGGAAACAGAATACAAGAGGGTCCTATACCAGATAAACAAAGTCAGGCAGGGCTGATAGCAAACGCAGCTGGAAACGTGCAGAGACACCCTGAGAACGCTCTCTAACGCTTCCCTAAACATGTAATAGATCATTTAGCTCCACTGTCACAATACTCTCATATGGCCCTTGAGTGCTTTAACCTTCTCTGCTGGGATCTCACATAATGTTTGCATTAAGATAAGTATTGATATCATTTAATATCAAATGTCTCATGTTTTATAAATCACATTTTCTGAATCTGCAGTCATTTCTACCCACACTCCTTTGTGGTCTTATTAGGGCCGAGCACGAACTGTGCGAAGGCCCTATTGTAATTGCTTCGTTTATTATTATTTTTTTTTTTATTAGGGCCCGAGCACGAACTGTGCGAAGGCCCTATTGTAATTGCTTCGTTTATTATTATTAGGCCCGAGCCGACGAAGTCTCGGCGAGGAGCCTATTGGATTCACTATGCCACATACCCCAAAATGCGTTAAAATCCCCACGGTCGCATGGGACGCGGTCGCCAGTGAGCCCTGACCTCATAGGGACGTGGGTCAGGTCGAGACGTTTCCGAAAAGGTATGCGTTGGGGTGACTGGGAAAACGCCTAATTGTTTTTGCTCGAATTCTCCATTATTCTTTATTATTATTATTTTTCTTTATTATTATTATTATACTTTCTCTCTCTTTGAACCCAATTTTGACCTCCTGAACATGCGCGAAAAGTCACCATTTTTTGCATGGTGGTCAGGTCTGGCGAAAAATTACGTATTTTAATGTCGCCACAAACTAACTCAAAAACACGGCTACACTGCGCCCCCTGGAAATTTCATTTTTCGGGCCCCTATGGGAGAGGCCAAATTCAAGTTTGCCCTAGATTCATGAAATTCTCGTCACACATAGATCATGTCAGGACAAACAAAAAATCCTCTTGAGGCACCCCTGCATGACCCACAGGAAATCCACCAGGTTCACTTGAAATTTGGCTTTTGCCGAGTCAGCAATTTCGCTCACCTTGTATTTGCGCGAACTTCTCCTACAGCATTTGACCCACAAACACCAAAGTGGCTCAGCATCATTTAGAGACATAGGCCATCTAAAGTTATCGAAGGCTTCGTATTCAATTCAATTGTCTTGTCACACTAGGCCCCTGAAGTTGGCCTTCGTTTGACCAATAATTCCGGTCCTCTTTCCTGCCATCAATCGCACATGCTTTGCCCGATCTGCCCCAAAATGGAATCATTTATGAACACACCTACACTGAATCCATAAGTGCAGAAACCACGTCGATTGATGCCATAGCGCCCCCTACAGAACAAAATGAAAATTTGTATGGGGGTCCACAAAATTAGTTTCTCTGGTATGCATGAAAATTTTTGTACACAATCCTCAGATCCTCCTGGTCAGAAAAGGCAATCAGACCTATGCCCAATTTTGCACGCCACACGCGCCACCACACCGCAAATGTGCGTTGCGTTTATATGGGGAGCCAACAATTTACTTTCTCAGACATGCATGCAATTCGAGACAAACTTTCTGGACCCCAGCACGATCAAAAAAGTCAATGACACCCATGTCCACATTCCCACAGGAAATCCGCTAGCTTGGCTTGAAATTCTGTTTTTGCCAATTTTGCACTGTTGGACACCTCGTATTTGCGCGAACTTCTCCTAGGGCATTTGACCCACTAAACCCAAAATGGCTCAGCATCATCTACAGAGATAGGGCATCCAAAGTTATCGAAGGCTTCGAATTCAATTCAACGGGCTTGTCACATGAGGCCCCTGAATTTGGCGTTCGTTTGACCAAAAATTCCCGTCCTCTTTCCTGCCATCAAACGCACGTGCTTTGCCCGATCTGCCCCAAAATGGAATCATTTATGAACACACCTACACTGAATCCATAAGTGGAGAAACAATGGCGATTGCTGCAATAGCGCCCCCTACAGAAGAAACTGCAATTTTGTATGGAGGCCCACCGCATTAGTTACTTTGAAATGCATGAAAATTTTTTTACATGTTCTTCAGATACTCCTGATCAGAAAAGTCAATCAGACCTATGCCCTATTTTGCACGCTGCAGCCGTGACCACCACCCCAATGTCAAGATGACGTCACTATGGAGAAACCACAACCTTGTCACACGTATTGTGCAATCACTCACGCACTCTTTCTGCACTTTGCTTGCAATTTCCTTTCCCTTATGTACTGGACAAGACTTAACTTAGATTTGTGGATTCAGAGCAACAAGTGCACTAGTACCCCCTACAGATAGAACAAAGCATTAGATGGTGAGAATCACATTTAGGTTTTCTGATATGCATGAAAAAAGCTAGAAAACTTCGCAACAGTCAAATAGACAGATTCAACAGTGTTATCATGTCCGTCCTTGCCCAGATTTTCATCTTTTGCCAGTGGGGATTACATTTGGCAGAACAGGTGGCTCTCTGACAGCTTGAAGGGGGATCTCAGGTGGCTCGCAGGTGGGTTGCAGGCTGTTTGCAGGGCAGGTTGTTCGCAGGGAAGGCAGGTCGCAGGTTGAAGGAGCAGCGGCTCTCAGGCGGCATGCAGTGGGGTTTGCGGGGCTCGCAGGTGGCTGGCTGGAGATTTGCGGAGCTCGTAGGTGACTCGCTGGGGGTTCGCGGGGGCTCACTGGCGGCTCGCGCTGGGTTTGGCGGTCGCGCAGGCAGCGAGGGCCGTAAAACGCCGCTTGCGGCTTTAATTATTATTATTATTATTATTATTTTTTTTTTTTTTATTATTATTCAGGCAAATGAATTGGCTTTTTGGGGGCTTTATCATATTCAAAAACTCATGAAACTTTGCACATGCGTCACACCTGGTGAAAATTTAAGTATTTTAATGGGCTCGGGCAAGGGCGCGCCCAAATGGCTCGCTAGCGCCCCCTAAACTGGAGCCCCACCGCTGTGTTTCACGTACATGAATGAAACTTCATACACATGTATATCATGTCCACGCGCACAAAAAATCCTCTTGGAGCCATGCCCTAAACCCAACAGGAAGTCCGCCATTTTGAATTAATTATGCAAATTTGGCGATTTGCAGCCCTCACACTTTTTCTAATAACTCAGAGGTTTTAGACGTTATCATCTTCATATTTGGTTTGTCTAACCTACACCCCCAGGGGAATCTAAATCTCGAAAATGGTGAGTTTTTGCCAAGGGGGAGGGGTCCTTATGCCCCTTTGAACTTTGATCATTCGCCATGAAATTTTGATTGCCTCTCATTCATACCTACATGATCCAATGTGCATCAAACTTCTCCAGTAGGATGAGGGTGCCCCCCTGAACACATACATATGACAATATTTAATATCAGTCGCAGCGCCACCTAGTGGGAACAGGAAATGTCATATTTTACACTTGGAGGTCCAGCTCCAAGGTGGTTTAGCAGAACCATCTCAAATTTCACCTGGAAAGCCTTAAGAAGTTGGACTTACTGTGTTTTCAAAACTGTGACTTTTTGACAAAAGGGCGTGACCCTTATGGGACGGCCAAGTTCGATGATTCGCCATGAACACAAAAATGGCTGTAACTCAAAGCCAACTTGCCCAATCTGGCTCAAACTTCAGTGGTCTGATAAGCACCCTGTCCTGAACACACTGATATGCATAAAGTCCATAAACGTTAGAGCGCCGCCTACTGGCAGCTCGGAATATCTTAAAATAGCAAGTTTTTTGAGTAGCCCCGGAGCTACGTTTTATCTACATGTATGAAAATGTACATGCTCATGTAACATACTAAGACGTACAAAAAAGTCTCTTGGACCCATACCCCAAACCCTACAGGAAGTCGGCCATCTTCAATTGAAGGTGTCAATTTTTGCGATTTCCACGCCTGCTATTTGAACGAACTTGTCCTAGGGCATTTCACCCAGTGACACCAAATTGGCTCCAGATCATCTACACAAGTAGCCCATCAAAAGTTATTCATGGTTTTGTAGAATATTGAACGGTGTTTCCATGGCAACCCTCTGAATTTGGACTTTTTTCAATTTCAAATTCACTGAGATTCTACACATCAGCCCCTGGGCTGTGCTTTCTCTGTGTATCTGAAAATGTGCCTGCTGATGTAAGATGCTAACATCTACAAAAAAGTCTCTTGGACCGATAGCCGAAACCCAACAGGAAGTCAGCCACGTTCACTTTAAAGTTTCATTTTTGCAGCATTTTTCGCCTTTTTCAGGCCTTTTTGCCTCAACTCCTCCTAGGGCATTTGACCCAGTGAGACCAAAATGGCTCCAGATCATCCACACAAGTAGCCCATCAAAAGATATTCATGGTTTTGTAGAATATTGAACGGTGTTACCGTAGCAACCCTCTGAATTTGGACTTTTTCTCCATTTCAGGCCCAGATAGGTTCTAAACATCAGCCCCAGGGCAGTGCTTGGTCTGTGTACCTGAAATCGTGCATGCTGAAGTAACATCCTAAGACGCACAAAAAAGTCTCTTGGACCGATAGCCGAAATCCAACAGGAAGCCTGACATGTTCTAATTAAGGTGTCATTTTTGCAGCATTTTTCACATTTTTCAGGCCTGCTATTTGAATCATCTTCTACTACAGCTTTTCATCCAGTCACACCAAAATGGCTCCAGATCATCTACACAAGTAGCCCATCAAAAGATATTCATGGTTTTGTAGAATATTGAACGGTGTTGCCGTAGCAACCCTCTAAATGTGGGATTTTACTCATATACCACAGTGCACCAAATTGTTACATCTCTGACATACATTGTCCGATGTGCCTCAAACTTCACAGGCTTAATGGGAGGGTAAGGGAGACCGGACACACCCCTCTATCAGCTTTGTTTCACACTCATAACGCCACCTAGTGGCAACAGGAAATCAGTAGGACACTGACACTCATCATCCTATGGTCATTACAGTTTCATTGATGGCTGCAGGCATTACATAGAGCATTGTGACATATTAATTAGTGGGCACTCACCGACGCCACCTAGTGGAAGCGGGAGACGATCGACGCGAAGTACGGCTAGCCTGCTGAGCTGTCAGCAGCCGGGTGAGCCAGCTACTCTCTCGTCTGCGAGAACCTCCGAGCGCGGTTCGGCTGGAGCGTGCCACGGGTCGACGCGCGGCTTGGCTGGAGCGCGCCAGGGGTCGACGCGCGCCGGGTGCGAGGGCCCGCTCATCGCCGCTTGCGGCTTTAATTATTATTATTATTAGGGCCCGAGCACGAACTGTGCGAAGGCCCTATTGTAATTGCTTCGTTTATTATTATTTTTTTTTTTTTTTTTTTTTTTTATTATTATTATTATTCAGGCAAATGAATTGGCTTTTTGGGGGCTTTATCATATTCAAAAACTCATGAAACTTTGCACATGCGTCACACCTGGTGAAAATTTAAGTATTTTAATGGGCTCGGGCAAGGGCGCGCCCAAATGGCTCGCTAGCGCCCCCTAAACTGGAGCCCCACCGCTGTGTTTCACGTACATGAATGAAACTTCATACACATGTATATCATGTCCAGGCGCACAAAAAATCCTCTTGGAGCCATGCCCTAAACCCAACAGGAAGTCCGCCATTTTGCATTAATTATGCAAATTTGGCGATTTGCAGCCCTCACACTTTTTCTAATAACTCAGAGGTTTTAGACGTTATCATCTTCATATTTGGTTTGTCTAACCTACACCCCCAGGGGAATCTAAATCTCGAAAATGGTGAGGTTTTGCCAAGGGGGAGGGGTCCTTATGCCCCTTTGAACTTTGATCATTCGCCATGAAATTTTGATTGCCTCTCATTCATACCTACATGATCCAATGTGCATCAAACTTCTCCAGTAGGATGAGGGTGCCCCCCTGAACACATACATATGACAATATTTAATATCAGTCGCAGCGCCACCTAGTGGGAACAGGAAATGTCATATTTTACACTTGGAGGTCCAGCTCCAAAGTGGTTTAGCAGAACCATCTGAAATTTCACCTGGAAAGCCTTAAGAAGTTGGACTTACTGTGTTTTCAAAACTGTGAGTTTTCGACAAAAGGGCGTGACCCTTATGGGACGGCAAAGTTCGATGATTCGCCATGAACACAAAAATGGCTGTAACTCAAAGCCAATTTGCCCAATCTGGCTCAAACTTCAGTGGTGTGATAAGCATGCTGCCCTGAACCCATTCATATGCATAAAGTCCATAAACGTTAGAGCGCCGCCTAGTGGCAGCTCGGAATATCTTAAAATAGCATGTTTTTTGAGTAGCCCCGGAGCTACGTTTATCTACATGTATGAAAATGTACAGGCTCATGTAACATACTAAGACGTACAAAAAAGTCTCTTGGACCCATACCCCAAACCCTACAGGAAGTCGGCCATCTTCAATTGAAGGTGTCAATTTTTGCGATTTCCACGCCTGCTATTTGAACGAACTCGTCCTAGGGCATTTCACCCACTGACACCAAATTGGCTCCAGATCATCTACACAAGTAGCCCATCAAATATTGTGGAAATCTTTACAAAATATTAAACGGCCTTGTCACACCAGGCCATTAAATTTGGCCTTTGTTTTTCTCCCTCACCACCAAAATTGTTTGTGCACTTGTTCGCACATGCTTTGTCTGATCAGGCTGAAAATTTAATCACTCATGTACACACCCAGGCTGAATCCATAACTACAGATTCAAGACTGTAGGCGCAATAGCGCCCCCTACAGAAGCAAATGAAAATTTGTATGACCGTCCACAGAATTAGTTTTGCTCTGAAATACATGAAATATCTTTCACCATTCCTTACAAAATCCTCATCTATTTGATAAGCCTCCTGCCCTGAACACATTGATATGCATAAAGTCCATAAACGTTAGAGCACCCCCTACTGGCAGCTTTAAATATCATAATATACCATGTTTTTTAGCTAGCCCCTGAGTTACATTTTATCTACAGCTCTGAAATTTTGCACACTCATGTAACATCCTAAGACATACAAAAAAGTCTCTTGGAGCCATACTCCAAACCCTACAGGAAGTCCAGCATCTTCAATTGAAAGTGTCAATTTTTGCCATTTTCAGGCCTGCTATTTGAATGAACTCCTCCTAGGGCATTTCACCCAGTGAGACCAAATTGGCTCCACATCATCTAGACAAACAGCCCATCAAAAAAGTCAATCAGACCCATGCCCTATTTTGCATGCTGGAGCCGTGACCACACCCCCAAATATTCCATTGCGTCTATGCCGAGAGCAAAAGATACCTTTTCCTATAAAAGAATTCAACTTTCTAGAGACCCATCACGATCACAAAACCTCCGAGTGCGGCACGGGTCGACGAGCGCCACAGGTCGACGCGCGCGGAGTGCGAGGGCCCGATATCACCGCTTGCGGTTTTAATTAGGGCCCGAGCACGAACTGTGCGAAGGCCCTATTGTAATTGCTTCGTTTATTAGGGCCCGAGCACGAACTGTGCGAAGGCCCTATTGTAATTGCTTCGTTTATTATTATTATTATTATTATTATTATTAGGGCCCGAGCACGAACTGTGCGAAGGCCCTATTGTAATTGCTTCGTTTATTATTAGGGCCCGAGCACGAACTGTGCGAAGGCCCTATTGTAATTGCTTCGTTTATTAGGGCCCGAGCACGAACTGTGCGAAGGCCCTATTGTAATTGCTTCGTTTATTAGGGCCCGAGCACGAACTGTGCGAAGGCCCTATTGTAATTGCTTCGTTTATTATTATTATTTTTTTTTTTTTTTTTTTTATTATTATTATTATTATTATTCAGGCAAATGAATTGGCTTTTTGGGGGCTTTATCATATTCAAAACTCATGAAACTTTGCACATGCGTCACACCTGGTGAAAATTTAAGTATTTTAATGGGCTCGGGCAAGGGCGCGCCCAAATGGCTCGCTAGCGCCCCCTAAACTGGAGCCCCACCGCTGTGTTTCACGTACATGAATGAAACTTCATACACATGTATATCATGTCCAGGCGCACAAAAAATCCTCTTGGAGCCATGCCCTAAACCCAACAGGAAGTCCGCCATTTTGAATTAATTATGCAAATTTGGCGATTTGCAGCCCTCACACTTTTTCTAATAACTCAGAGGTTTTAGACGTTATCATCTTCATATACGGTTTGTCTAACCTACACCCCCAGGGGAATCTAAATCTCGAAAATGGTGAGTTTTTGCCAAGGGGGAGGGGTCCTTATGCCCCTTTGAACTTTGATCATTCGCCATGAAAATTTGATTGCCTCTCATTCATACCTACATGATCCAATGTGCATCAAACTTCTCCAGTAGGATGAGGGTGCCCCCCTGAACACATACATATGACAATATTTAATATCAGTCGCAGCGCCACCTAGTGGGAACAGGAAATGTCATATTTTACACTTGGAGGTCCAGCTCCAGGTGGTTTAGCAGAACCATCTCAAATTTCACCTGGAAAGCCTTAAGAAGTTGGACTTACTGTGTTTTCAAAACTGTGACTTTTTGACAAAAGGGCGTGACCTTATGGGACGGCAAAGTTCGATGATTCGCCATGAACACAAAAATGGCTGTAACTCAAAGCCAACTTGCCCAATCTGGCTCAAACTTCAGTGGTGTGATAAGCATGCTGCCCTGAACACACTCATATGCATAAAGTCCATAAACGTTAGAGCGCCGCCTAGTGGCAGCTCGGAATATCTTAAAATAGCATGTTTTTTGAGTAGCCCCGGAGCTACGTTTTATCTACATGTATGAAATGTACAGGCTCATGTAACATCCTAAGACGTACAAAAAGTCTCTTGGACCCATACCCCAAACCCTACAGGAAGTCGGCCATCTTCAATTGAAGGTGTCAATTTTTGCGATTTCCACGCCTGCTATTTGAACGAACTCGTCCTAGGGCATTTCACCCACTGACACCAAATTGGCTCCAGATCATCTACACAAGTAGCCCATCAATTATTGTGGAAATCTTTAAAAAATATTAAACGCCCTTGTCACACCAGCCCATTAAATTTGGCCTTTGTTTTTCTCCCTCACCACCAAAATTTTTTGTGCACTTGTTCGCACATGCTTTGTCTGATCAGGCTGAAAATTTAATCACTCATGTACACACCCAGGCTGAATCCATAACTACAGATTCAAGACTGTAGGCGCAATAGCGCCCCCTACAGAAGCAAATGAAAATTTGTATGACCGTCCACAGAATTAGTTTTGCTCTGAAATACATGAAATATCTTTCACCATTCCTTACAAAATCCTCATCTATTTGATAAGCCTCCTGCCCTGAACACATTGACATGCATAAAGTCCATAAACGTTAGAGCGCCCCCTACTGGCAGCTTTAAATATCATAAATACCATGTTTTTTTAGCTAGCCCCTGAGTTACATTTTATCTACAGCTCTGAAATTTTGCACACTCATGTAACATCCTAAGACATACAAAAAAGTCTCTTGGAGCCATACTCCAAACCCTACAGGAAGTCCAGCATCTTCAATTGAAAGTGTCAATTTTTGCCATTTTCAGGCCTGCTATTTGAATGAACTCCTCCTAGGGCATTTCACCCAGTGAGACCAAATTGGCTCCACATCATCTAGACAAACAGCCCATCAAAAAAGTCAATCAGACCCATGCCCTATTTGCATGCTGGAGCCGTGACCACACCCCCAAATATTCCATTGCGTCTATGCCGAGAGCAAAAGATACCTTTTCCTATAAAAGAATTCAACTTTCTAGAGACCCATCACGATCACAAAACCTCCGAGTGCAGCACGGGTCGACGAGCGCCACAGGTCGACGCGCGCGGAGTGCGAGGGCCCGATATCACCGCTTGCGGTTTTAATTATTATTATTTTTTTTTTTTTTTTTTTATTATTATTATTATTATTATTCAGGCAAATGAATTGGCTTTTTGGGGGCTTTATCATATTCAAAAACTCATGAAACTTTGCACATGCGTCACCTGGTGAAAATTTAAGTA